>NW_027671922.1:0-134236 GCF_964165515.1 Mesoplodon bidens
TGAGGTTTAGAAACCTTTCGTATTCACAGTGTGTCCATTCTCTAGGTTTCCGTACATGGTATAGATGTAGTAATATTCCCTTCAACCTGGAGTGTTGGGATCCATGGAATGGGGGCCATGCATTATTGCTTTAAAGCGACTGCATTTGCTCACCCAATCTAACCAATCCTCTTAGTCAAGTGTCCAGCCTTATGCCACATACAGCTGTCATTGTAGATAGGGTCATTCCAGGTTCCATCAGAGACCCTGAAGGTATTGTAAAGAATTTCCCTGTTTTTTGTTTTGTTTTTGAAATTCCTGTTTATAGTTGGTTTGAGCGGATTCTCGCTGTCATGTTTATGCCAGTCTAGACACACTTGATTCCCTTACGCAGACATATCAATACATAGGTTTTAAGATTGTTATTAGTCAGATATATTCCCCTGCGGGAAATATGGGGTTTTGAGTCCCTTTTACTGAGGAAGGTGTAGGTCTTGTCTATTCCATAGTTGGTTTTTGGAACGGTACCTGTGCTTATATCAAACTCTGGTTTTATTCATCACCCCACCTCTCCTTCCCACTTAAGCAAAATAAGAATGTTTTCTAAATGTGAGACTCTGTTCTCTTTCCTAACTCTGTTCATGTGTAGCCATGTTTACAGCATGTTCATAAATGATATCTTATGATAAGTTTCTTTTTCTGTGTGACTTATTTCACTTAGAATCATCGTACCTGAACCCACTCATTTTGCTGCTACTGGTCTTATTACACTGATTTCATGGCTGAAGGATATTCCATCGTACATAATTGCCACAATATTTGAACCTTTTTTATATTTCCTGGGATATTTAAGGTGTACCCAAGTTTAGGTTCTTGTAAGCAGTGCAGCCCTACATTTGGGGGTGGCACTGTCTTATTGATTTTCAGTTTTCTCAAGGTATATTCCCTAGAATGGAAGTTCCCTTGGCTCTGTAGCTCTATTGATTACTTGTTTTAGGGAACACAATGAACACCTCCAGTGAGGAAGTTGTCAATTTACATCCCGCCCATCAACATAAAAATTCTCCCTGTTCTCCAGGGCCTGTCTTGCCTTTCTGGTTTTTACACATTTTGTGGATGTCCCTTTTGACCTGTGGGAAGTGATACTTCTTTGTATTGCAGATTTGCATTGCCCGCTTGTTTGCTTGGCCAAAAAGGGCATATGCGTTTTCTCCTGAATATATTCAGGAGAAAACGCATACACCATTTTTGGCCAAGTGCATCATTCTCGAAGTTGTGCACCTCTTCCTGTGCTTTACATGCGATTCCAACACACCTCTTGAAATCTGTTTCCTGCTATTCTGCCTCGATTTCAAGTTGGCCTCGTTGCCTTCCCTCAACAGATTTTTGGACGATAGTTGTCCATTATTACTCTGCCAGTTTCTGAATTACTGTGCCCCTGAGCTCCATTTTTCAGCTCGTTTTTTGTGAGCTGAACGCAAGCCCAAAAATTTGGTTCAGGACCTATACTGGTTTCCGCTGGGTGGCTGAGATTTTGGTTAATTCTTCTTCCTGCCGGGAAATTAGAGTGACATATGCCCATCCAAATGCCTAACAGCTACTCTCTCACTGGTTCTCGCTCTTCCCTTCCATCCTCTGCCAAATTGGCAACCTGTGCGAACCAGGAGGTTAAAGGGGCTGTCTCTCCAAGTTGGGAGATTGATAGTAAAGCAGTTGGAATGTCAAACTGGAGCACCACGAGAGGGACTGTTCGTTGAGTTTTAGAAATCTTTCATATTCACAGTGTGTCCATTCTCTAGGTTTCCCGTACATATTATAGCTCTAGTAATATTCCATTCAACCTGGAGAGTTGGAACACATGGAATGGGGGCCATGCATTATTGCTTTAAAGCGACTGCATTTGCTCACCCAATCTCACCAATCCTCTCAGTCCCAAATGTCCAGCATTATGCCACATCCAGCTGTCATTGTAGATAGAGTCATTCCAGGTTTTATCAGAGACCCTGAAAGAATTGTAAAGTATTTCCCTGTTTATATGATTTGTTTTCAAATTCCTGTTTACAGTGGGTTTGAGCTGATTCTCGCTGCCAGGTTTATGCCAGCCTAGACACACTTGATTCCCTTACGGAGACATATCAGTACATAGGTTTTAAGATTTTTACTAGTCAGATATATTCCTCTGCGGGAAATATGGGGTTTTGAGTCCCTTTCACTGAGGAACGTGTAGGTCTTGTCTATTCCATAGTTGGTTTTTGGAGCGGTACATGTGCTTATATCAAACTCTGGTTTTATGCATCACCCCACCTCTCCTTCCCCCTTAAGCAGGCATAAGAGTGTTTTCTAAATGTGAGACTCTGTTCTCTTTCCTAACTCAGTTCATGTGTAGCCATGTTTACAGGATCTTCATAAGTGATATCTTATGATAAGTTTCTTTTTCTGTGTGACTTATTTCACTTAGAATCATCATACTTGAATCCACCCATTTTCCTGCTACTGGTCTTATGAAATTGATTTCATGGCTGAGGGATATTCCATTGTACGTAAGTACCACAATTTTTGAACCATGTTTATATTTCCTGGGATATTTAAGGTGTACCCAAGTTGAGGTTCTTGTAAGCAGTGCAGCCCTAAATTTGGGGGTGGCTCTGTCTTATTAATTTTCAGTTTTCCCAAGGTATATTCCCTAGACTGGAAGTGTTCTTGGCTCTGTAGCTCTGATGTTTACTTGTTTTAGGGAACACAATGCACTCCTACAGTGAGGCAGTTGGCAATTTACATCCCACCCATCAGCATAACAAGGCTCCCCGTTCTCCAGGGCCTGTCTTGCCTTTCTGGTTTTTACACATTTTGTGGAGGTCCCTTTTAACCCGTGGAAAGTGATACTTCTTTGTAGTGCAGATTTGCATTCCCTGCTTGCATGCTTGGCCAAAAAGGGCATATGCGTTTTCTCCTGAATATATTCAGAAGAAAACACATACGCCCTTTTTGGCCAAGTGCTTCTTTGTCGAAGTTGTGCCCCTCTTCCTGTGCTTTACAGGCGAATCCAACGCACCTCTTGAAATGTGTTTCCTGCTATTCTGCATCGCTTTCAAGTCGGCCTCGTTGCCTTACCTCAACAGATATTTGGACAATAGTTGTCCTGTATTAATCTGCCAGTTTTTGAATTGCTGTGACCCTGAGCTCCATTTTTCAACTCGTTTTTTGTGAGCTGAACGCAAGTCCAAAAATTTGGTTCAGGACCTATACTGGTTCCTGGTGGTTGGCTGAGAGTTTGGTTAATTCTTCTTCCTGCTGGGAAATTAGAGAGACATGTGCCCGTCCAAATGCCTAACAGCTACTCTCTCACTGGTTCTCCCTCTTCCCTTCCGTCCTCTGCCAAATTTGCAACCTGTGCGAACCAGGAGGTTAAAGGGGCTGGCTCTCCGAGTTGGGAGATTGATAGTAAAGCAGTTGGAATGTCAAACTGGAGCCCCACGATAGGGACTGTTCATTGAGTTTTAGAAACCATTCATATTCACTGTGTGTCCATTCTCTAGGTTTCCCGAACTTGTTATAGTTGTACAAATATTCCCTTCCACCTGGAGAGTTGGGACCCATGGATTGGGGGCCATGCATTATTGCTTTAAAGCGACTGCATTTGCTCACCCAATCTCACCAATCCTCTCAGGCCCAAGTGTCCAGCCTTATGCCACATCCATCTGTCATTGTAGATAGGGTCATTCCAGGTTCCATCAGAGACCCTAAAGGAATTTTAAAGAATTTCCCTGTTTTTTGTTTTGTTTTTGAAATTCCTGTTTATAGTTGGTTTGAGCGGATTATCGCTGTCATGCTTATGCCTGTCTAGACACACTTGATTCCCTTACGAGGACATATCAATACATAGGTTTTAAGATTGTTACTAGTCAGATATATTCCCCTGCGGGATATATGGGGTTTTGAGTCCCTTTTACAGAGGAAGGTGTAGGTCTTGTCTATTCCATAGTTGGTTTTTGGAACGCTACCTGTGCTTATATCAAACTCTGGTTTTATTCATCACCCCACCTCTCCTTCCCACTTAAGCAAAATAAGAATGTTTTCTAAATGTGAGACACTGTTCTCTTTCCTAACTCTGTTCATGTGTAGCCATGTTTACAGCATCTTCATAAGTGATATCTTATGATAAGTTTCTTTATCTGTGTGACTTATTTCACTTAGAATCATCGTACCTGAACCCACTCATTTTGCTGCTACTGGTCTTATGACATTGATTTCACGGCTGAAGGATATTCCATGGTACATAATTACCACAATATTTGAACCTTTTTTATAGTTCCTGGGATATTTAAGGTGTACCCAAGTTTAGGTTCTTGTAAGCAGTGCAGCCCTGCATTTGGGGGTGGCTCTGTCTTATTGATTTTCAGTTTTCTCAAGGTATATTCCCTAGACTGGAAGCTCCCCTGGCTCTGTAGCTCTGTTGATAACTTGTTTTAGGGAACACAATGAACACCACCAGTGAGGAAGTTGGCAATTTACATCCCGCCCATCAACATAAAAAGGCTCCCTGTACTCCAGGGCCTGTCTTGCCTTTCTGGTTTTTACACATTTTGTGGATGTCCCTTTTGACCGGTGGGAAGTCATACTTCTTTGTATTGCAGATTTGCATTGCCCGCTTGTTTGCTTGGCCAAACAGGGCGTATGCGTTTTCTTCTGAATATATTCAGGAGAAAACGCATACGCCCTTTTTGGCCAAGTGCATCGTTGTCGAAGTTGTGGACCTCTTCCTGTGCTTTACATGCGATTCCAATGCACCTCTTGAAATCTGTTTCCTGCTATTCTGCCTCGATTTCAAGTCGGCCTCGTTGCCTTCCCTCAACAGATTTTTGGACGATAGTTGTCCATTATTACTCTGCCAGTTTCTGAATTACTGTGCCCCTGAGCTCCATTTTTCAACTCGTTTTTTGTGAGCTGAACGCAAGCCCAAAAATTTGGTTCAGGACCTATACTGGTTTCCGCTGGGTGGCTGAGATTTTGGTTAATTCTTCTTCCTGCCGGGAAATTAGAGTGACATGTGCCCATCCAAATGCCTAACAGCTACTCTCTCATTGGTACTCCCTCTTCCCTTCCATCCTCTGCCAAATTGGCAACCTGTGCGAACCAGGAGGTTAAAGGGGCTGTCTCTCCAAGTTGGGAGATTGATAGTAAAGAAGTTGGAATGTCAAACTGGAGCACCACGAGAGAGACTATTCGTTGAGTTTTAGAAACCTTTATTATGCACACTGTGTCCATTCTCTAGGTTTCCCATACATGTTATAGCTGTAGTAATATTCCCCTCAACCTGGAAAGTTGGGACTCATGGAATGCGGGCCATGCATTATTGCTTTAAAGCGACTGCATTTGCTCACCCAATCTCACCAATCCTCTCAGTGCCAAGTGTCCAGCCTTAGGTCATATCCAGCTGTCATTGTAGATAGGGTCATTCCAGGTTCCATCAGAGAACCTGAAGGAATTGTAAAGAATATCCCTGTTTTTTTGTTTCGTTTTTGAAATTCCTGTTTATACTGGGTTTGAGGTGATTCTCGCTGCCATGTTTATGCCAGTCTAGACACACTTGATTCCCTTACGCAGACATATCAATAAATAGGATTTAAGATTCTTACTAGTCAGATATATTCCTCTGCGGGAAATATGGGGTTTGGAGTCCCTTTCACTGAGGAAGGTGCAGGTCTTGTCCATTGCATAGTTGGTTTTTGGAACGGTACCTGTGCTTATATCAAACTCTATTTTTATGCGTCACCCCATGTCTCCTTCCCCCTTAAGCAGGCATAAGAGTGATTTCTAAATGTGAGACGCTGTTCTCTTTCCTAACTCAGTTCAAGTGTAGTCATGTTTACAGGATCTCCATAAGTGCTATCTTATGATAAGTTTCTTTTTCTGTGTGACTTATTTCACTTAGAATCATCGTACCTGAATCCACTCACTTTGCTGCTACTGGTCTTATGACATTGATTTCAAAGCTGAGGGATATACCATCGTACGTACGTACCACAATTTTTTGATCCATTTTTATATTTCCTGGAATATCTAAGGTGTACCCAAGTTGAGGTTCTTGAAGCAGTGCAGCCATAAATTTGGGGGTGGCTCTGTCTTATTGATTTTCAGTTTTCCCAAGGTATATTCCCTAGAATGGAAGTGCCCTTGGCTCTGTAGCTCTGTTGTTTACATGTTTTAGGGAACACAATGCACTCCTCCAGTGAGGCAATTGGCAATTTACATCCCGCCCATCAGCGTAACAAGGCTCCCTCTTCTCCAGGTCCTGTCTTGCATTTCTGGTTTTTACACATTTTGTGGATGTCCCTTTTGACCGGTGGGAAGTGATACTTCTTTGTAGTGTAGATTTGCATTGCCCGCTTGCTTGCTAGGCCAAAAAGGGCGTATGAGTTTTCTCCTGAATATATTCAGGAGAAAACGCATATGCCCTTTTTGGCCAAGTGCATCATTTGCGAAGTTGTGCCCCTCTTCCTGTGCTTTACAGGCAAATCCAACTCACATCTTGAAATGTGTTTCCTACTATTCTGCCTCGCTTTCAAGTCCGCCTCGTTTCTTTCCCTCAACAGATTTTTGGACAATAGTTGTCCTGTATTACTCTGCCACTTTGTGAATTGCTGTGCCCCTGAGCTCCATTTTTCAACTCGTTTTTTGTGAGCTGAACGCAAGTCCAAAAATTTGGTTCAGGAGCTATCCTGGTTCCTGGTGGGTGGCCTAGACTTTGGTTAATTCTTCTTCCTGCCGGGAAATTAGAGAGACATGTGCCCGTCCATATGCCTAACAGCTACTCTCTCATTGGTTCTCCCTCGTCCCTTCCATCCTCTGCCAAATTGGCAACCTGTGAGAACCAGTAGGTTAAAGGGGCTGGCTCTCCAAGTTGGGAGATTGATAGCAAAGCAGATGGAATGTCAAACTGGAACACCACGAGAGGGACTATTCGTTGAGGTTTAGAAACCTTTCGTATTCACAGTGTGTCCATTCTCTAGGTTTCCCGTACATGGTATAGATGTAGTAATATTCCCTTCAACCTGGAGTGTTGGGATCCATGGAATGGGGGCCATGCATTATTGCTTTAAAGCGACTGCATTTGCTCACCCAATCTAACCAATCCTCTTAGTCAAGTGTCCAGCCTTATGCCACATACAGCTGTCATTGTAGATAGGGTCATTCCAGGTTCCATCAGAGACCCTGAAGGTATTGTAAAGAATTTCCCTGTTTTTTGTTTTGTTTTTGAAATTCCTGTTTATAGTTGGTTTGAGCGGATTCTCGCTGTCATGTTTATGCCAGTCTAGACACACTTGATTCCCTTACGCAGACATATCAATACATAGGTTTTAAGATTGTTATTAGTCAGATATATTCCCCTGCGGGAAATATGGGGTTTTGAGTCCCTTTTACTGAGGAAGGTGTAGGTCTTGTCTATTCCATAGTTGGTTTTTGGAACGGTACCTGTGCTTATATCAAACTCTGGTTTTATTCATCACCCCACCTCTCCTTCCCACTTAAGCAAAATAAGAATGTTTTCTAAATGTGAGACTCTGTTCTCTTTCCTAACTCTGTTCATGTGTAGCCATGTTTACAGCATGTTCATAAATGATATCTTATGATAAGTTTCTTTTTCTGTGTGACTTATTTCACTTAGAATCATCGTACCTGAACCCACTCATTTTGCTGCTACTGGTCTTATTACACTGATTTCATGGCTGAAGGATATTCCATCGTACATAATTGCCACAATATTTGAACCTTTTTTATATTTCCTGGGATATTTAAGGTGTACCCAAGTTTAGGTTCTTGTAAGCAGTGCAGCCCTACATTTGGGGGTGGCACTGTCTTATTGATTTTCAGTTTTCTCAAGGTATATTCCCTAGAATGGAAGTTCCCTTGGCTCTGTAGCTCTATTGATTACTTGTTTTAGGGAACACAATGAACACCTCCAGTGAGGAAGTTGTCAATTTACATCCCGCCCATCAACATAAAAATTCTCCCTGTTCTCCAGGGCCTGTCTTGCCTTTCTGGTTTTTACACATTTTGTGGATGTCCCTTTTGACCTGTGGGAAGTGATACTTCTTTGTATTGCAGATTTGCATTGCCCGCTTGTTTGCTTGGCCAAAAAGGGCATATGCGTTTTCTCCTGAATATATTCAGGAGAAAACGCATACACCATTTTTGGCCAAGTGCATCATTCTCGAAGTTGTGCACCTCTTCCTGTGCTTTACATGCGATTCCAACACACCTCTTGAAATCTGTTTCCTGCTATTCTGCCTCGATTTCAAGTTGGCCTCGTTGCCTTCCCTCAACAGATTTTTGGACGATAGTTGTCCATTATTACTCTGCCAGTTTCTGAATTACTGTGCCCCTGAGCTCCATTTTTCAGCTCGTTTTTTGTGAGCTGAACGCAAGCCCAAAAATTTGGTTCAGGACCTATACTGGTTTCCGCTGGGTGGCTGAGATTTTGGTTAATTCTTCTTCCTGCCGGGAAATTAGAGTGACATATGCCCATCCAAATGCCTAACAGCTACTCTCTCACTGGTTCTCGCTCTTCCCTTCCATCCTCTGCCAAATTGGCAACCTGTGCGAACCAGGAGGTTAAAGGGGCTGTCTCTCCAAGTTGGGAGATTGATAGTAAAGCAGTTGGAATGTCAAACTGGAGCACCACGAGAGGGACTGTTCGTTGAGTTTTAGAAATCTTTCATATTCACAGTGTGTCCATTCTCTAGGTTTCCCGTACATATTATAGCTCTAGTAATATTCCATTCAACCTGGAGAGTTGGAACACATGGAATGGGGGCCATGCATTATTGCTTTAAAGCGACTGCATTTGCTCACCCAATCTCACCAATCCTCTCAGTCCCAAATGTCCAGCATTATGCCACATCCAGCTGTCATTGTAGATAGAGTCATTCCAGGTTTTATCAGAGACCCTGAAAGAATTGTAAAGTATTTCCCTGTTTATATGATTTGTTTTCAAATTCCTGTTTACAGTGGGTTTGAGCTGATTCTCGCTGCCAGGTTTATGCCAGCCTAGACACACTTGATTCCCTTACGGAGACATATCAGTACATAGGTTTTAAGATTTTTACTAGTCAGATATATTCCTCTGCGGGAAATATGGGGTTTTGAGTCCCTTTCACTGAGGAACGTGTAGGTCTTGTCTATTCCATAGTTGGTTTTTGGAGCGGTACATGTGCTTATATCAAACTCTGGTTTTATGCATCACCCCACCTCTCCTTCCCCCTTAAGCAGGCATAAGAGTGTTTTCTAAATGTGAGACTCTGTTCTCTTTCCTAACTCAGTTCATGTGTAGCCATGTTTACAGGATCTTCATAAGTGATATCTTATGATAAGTTTCTTTTTCTGTGTGACTTATTTCACTTAGAATCATCATACTTGAATCCACCCATTTTCCTGCTACTGGTCTTATGAAATTGATTTCATGGCTGAGGGATATTCCATTGTACGTAAGTACCACAATTTTTGAACCATGTTTATATTTCCTGGGATATTTAAGGTGTACCCAAGTTGAGGTTCTTGTAAGCAGTGCAGCCCTAAATTTGGGGGTGGCTCTGTCTTATTAATTTTCAGTTTTCCCAAGGTATATTCCCTAGACTGGAAGTGTTCTTGGCTCTGTAGCTCTGATGTTTACTTGTTTTAGGGAACACAATGCACTCCTACAGTGAGGCAGTTGGCAATTTACATCCCACCCATCAGCATAACAAGGCTCCCCGTTCTCCAGGGCCTGTCTTGCCTTTCTGGTTTTTACACATTTTGTGGAGGTCCCTTTTAACCCGTGGAAAGTGATACTTCTTTGTAGTGCAGATTTGCATTCCCTGCTTGCATGCTTGGCCAAAAAGGGCATATGCGTTTTCTCCTGAATATATTCAGAAGAAAACACATACGCCCTTTTTGGCCAAGTGCTTCTTTGTCGAAGTTGTGCCCCTCTTCCTGTGCTTTACAGGCGAATCCAACGCACCTCTTGAAATGTGTTTCCTGCTATTCTGCATCGCTTTCAAGTCGGCCTCGTTGCCTTACCTCAACAGATATTTGGACAATAGTTGTCCTGTATTAATCTGCCAGTTTTTGAATTGCTGTGACCCTGAGCTCCATTTTTCAACTCGTTTTTTGTGAGCTGAACGCAAGTCCAAAAATTTGGTTCAGGACCTATACTGGTTCCTGGTGGTTGGCTGAGAGTTTGGTTAATTCTTCTTCCTGCTGGGAAATTAGAGAGACATGTGCCCGTCCAAATGCCTAACAGCTACTCTCTCACTGGTTCTCCCTCTTCCCTTCCGTCCTCTGCCAAATTTGCAACCTGTGCGAACCAGGAGGTTAAAGGGGCTGGCTCTCCGAGTTGGGAGATTGATAGTAAAGCAGTTGGAATGTCAAACTGGAGCCCCACGATAGGGACTGTTCATTGAGTTTTAGAAACCATTCATATTCACTGTGTGTCCATTCTCTAGGTTTCCCGAACTTGTTATAGTTGTACAAATATTCCCTTCCACCTGGAGAGTTCGGACCCATGGATTGGGGGCCATGCATTATTGCTTTAAAGCGACTGCATTTGCTCACCCAATCTCACCAATCCTCTCAGGCCCAAGTGTCCAGCCTTATGCCACATCCATCTGTCATTGTAGATAGGGTCATTCCAGGTTCCATCAGAGACCCTAAAGGAATTTTAAAGAATTTCCCTGTTTTTTGTTTTGTTTTTGAAATTCCTGTTTATAGTTGGTTTGAGCGGATTATCGCTGTCATGCTTATGCCTGTCTAGACACACTTGATTCCCTTACGAGGACATATCAATACATAGGTTTTAAGATTGTTACTAGTCAGATATATTCCCCTGCGGGATATATGGGGTTTTGAGTCCCTTTTACAGAGGAAGGTGTAGGTCTTGTCTATTCCATAGTTGGTTTTTGGAACGCTACCTGTGCTTATATCAAACTCTGGTTTTATTCATCACCCCACCTCTCCTTCCCACTTAAGCAAAATAAGAATGTTTTCTAAATGTGAGACACTGTTCTCTTTCCTAACTCTGTTCATGTGTAGCCATGTTTACAGCATCTTCATAAGTGATATCTTATGATAAGTTTCTTTATCTGTGTGACTTATTTCACTTAGAATCATCGTACCTGAACCCACTCATTTTGCTGCTACTGGTCTTATGACATTGATTTCACGGCTGAAGGATATTCCATGGTACATAATTACCACAATATTTGAACCTTTTTTATAGTTCCTGGGATATTTAAGGTGTACCCAAGTTTAGGTTCTTGTAAGCAGTGCAGCCCTGCATTTGGGGGTGGCTCTGTCTTATTGATTTTCAGTTTTCTCAAGGTATATTCCCTAGACTGGAAGCTCCCCTGGCTCTGTAGCTCTGTTGATAACTTGTTTTAGGGAACACAATGAACACCACCAGTGAGGAAGTTGGCAATTTACATCCCGCCCATCAACATAAAAAGGCTCCCTGTACTCCAGGGCCTGTCTTGCCTTTCTGGTTTTTACACATTTTGTGGATGTCCCTTTTGACCGGTGGGAAGTCATACTTCTTTGTATTGCAGATTTGCATTGCCCGCTTGTTTGCTTGGCCAAACAGGGCGTATGCGTTTTCTTCTGAATATATTCAGGAGAAAACGCATACGCCCTTTTTGGCCAAGTGCATCGTTGTCGAAGTTGTGGACCTCTTCCTGTGCTTTACATGCGATTCCAATGCACCTCTTGAAATCTGTTTCCTGCTATTCTGCCTCGATTTCAAGTCGGCCTCGTTGCCTTCCCTCAACAGATTTTTGGACGATAGTTGTCCATTATTACTCTGCCAGTTTCTGAATTACTGTGCCCCTGAGCTCCATTTTTCAACTCGTTTTTTGTGAGCTGAACGCAAGCCCAAAAATTTGGTTCAGGACCTATACTGGTTTCCGCTGGGTGGCTGAGATTTTGGTTAATTCTTCTTCCTGCCGGGAAATTAGAGTGACATGTGCCCATCCAAATGCCTAACAGCTACTCTCTCATTGGTACTCCCTCTTCCCTTCCATCCTCTGCCAAATTGGCAACCTGTGCGAACCAGGAGGTTAAAGGGGCTGTCTCTCCAAGTTGGGAGATTGATAGTAAAGAAGTTGGAATGTCAAACTGGAGCACCACGAGAGAGACTATTCGTTGAGTTTTAGAAACCTTTATTATGCACACTGTGTCCATTCTCTAGGTTTCCCATACATGTTATAGCTGTAGTAATATTCCCCTCAACCTGGAAAGTTGGGACTCATGGAATGCGGGCCATGCATTATTGCTTTAAAGCGACTGCATTTGCTCACCCAATCTCACCAATCCTCTCAGTGCCAAGTGTCCAGCCTTAGGTCATATCCAGCTGTCATTGTAGATAGGGTCATTCCAGGTTCCATCAGAGAACCTGAAGGAATTGTAAAGAATATCCCTGTTTTTTTGTTTCGTTTTTGAAATTCCTGTTTATACTGGGTTTGAGGTGATTCTCGCTGCCATGTTTATGCCAGTCTAGACACACTTGATTCCCTTACGCAGACATATCAATAAATAGGATTTAAGATTCTTACTAGTCAGATATATTCCTCTGCGGGAAATATGGGGTTTGGAGTCCCTTTCACTGAGGAAGGTGCAGGTCTTGTCCATTGCATAGTTGGTTTTTGGAACGGTACCTGTGCTTATATCAAACTCTATTTTTATGCGTCACCCCATGTCTCCTTCCCCCTTAAGCAGGCATAAGAGTGATTTCTAAATGTGAGACGCTGTTCTCTTTCCTAACTCAGTTCAAGTGTAGTCATGTTTACAGGATCTCCATAAGTGCTATCTTATGATAAGTTTCTTTTTCTGTGTGACTTATTTCACTTAGAATCATCGTACCTGAATCCACTCACTTTGCTGCTACTGGTCTTATGACATTGATTTCAAAGCTGAGGGATATACCATCGTACGTACGTACCACAATTTTTTGATCCATTTTTATATTTCCTGGAATATCTAAGGTGTACCCAAGTTGAGGTTCTTGAAGCAGTGCAGCCATAAATTTGGGGGTGGCTCTGTCTTATTGATTTTCAGTTTTCCCAAGGTATATTCCCTAGAATGGAAGTGCCCTTGGCTCTGTAGCTCTGTTGTTTACATGTTTTAGGGAACACAATGCACTCCTCCAGTGAGGCAATTGGCAATTTACATCCCGCCCATCAGCGTAACAAGGCTCCCTCTTCTCCAGGTCCTGTCTTGCATTTCTGGTTTTTACACATTTTGTGGATGTCCCTTTTGACCGGTGGGAAGTGATACTTCTTTGTAGTGTAGATTTGCATTGCCCGCTTGCTTGCTAGGCCAAAAAGGGCGTATGAGTTTTCTCCTGAATATATTCAGGAGAAAACGCATATGCCCTTTTTGGCCAAGTGCATCATTTGCGAAGTTGTGCCCCTCTTCCTGTGCTTTACAGGCAAATCCAACTCACATCTTGAAATGTGTTTCCTACTATTCTGCCTCGCTTTCAAGTCCGCCTCGTTTCTTTCCCTCAACAGATTTTTGGACAATAGTTGTCCTGTATTACTCTGCCACTTTGTGAATTGCTGTGCCCCTGAGCTCCATTTTTCAACTCGTTTTTTGTGAGCTGAACGCAAGTCCAAAAATTTGGTTCAGGAGCTATCCTGGTTCCTGGTGGGTGGCCTAGACTTTGGTTAATTCTTCTTCCTGCCGGGAAATTAGAGAGACATGTGCCCGTCCATATGCCTAACAGCTACTCTCTCATTGGTTCTCCCTCGTCCCTTCCATCCTCTGCCAAATTGGCAACCTGTGAGAACCAGTAGGTTAAAGGGGCTGGCTCTCCAAGTTGGGAGATTGATAGCAAAGCAGATGGAATGTCAAACTGGAACACCACGAGAGGGACTATTCGTTGAGGTTTAGAAACCTTTCGTATTCACAGTGTGTCCATTCTCTAGGTTTCCCGTACATGGTATAGATGTAGTAATATTCCCTTCAACCTGGAGTGTTGGGATCCATGGAATGGGGGCCATGCATTATTGCTTTAAAGCGACTGCATTTGCTCACCCAATCTAACCAATCCTCTTAGTCAAGTGTCCAGCCTTATGCCACATACAGCTGTCATTGTAGATAGGGTCATTCCAGGTTCCATCAGAGACCCTGAAGGTATTGTAAAGAATTTCCCTGTTTTTTGTTTTGTTTTTGAAATTCCTGTTTATAGTTGGTTTGAGCGGATTCTCGCTGTCATGTTTATGCCAGTCTAGACACACTTGATTCCCTTACGCAGACATATCAATACATAGGTTTTAAGATTGTTATTAGTCAGATATATTCCCCTGCGGGAAATATGGGGTTTTGAGTCCCTTTTACTGAGGAAGGTGTAGGTCTTGTCTATTCCATAGTTGGTTTTTGGAACGGTACCTGTGCTTATATCAAACTCTGGTTTTATTCATCACCCCACCTCTCCTTCCCACTTAAGCAAAATAAGAATGTTTTCTAAATGTGAGACTCTGTTCTCTTTCCTAACTCTGTTCATGTGTAGCCATGTTTACAGCATGTTCATAAATGATATCTTATGATAAGTTTCTTTTTCTGTGTGACTTATTTCACTTAGAATCATCGTACCTGAACCCACTCATTTTGCTGCTACTGGTCTTATTACACTGATTTCATGGCTGAAGGATATTCCATCGTACATAATTGCCACAATATTTGAACCTTTTTTATATTTCCTGGGATATTTAAGGTGTACCCAAGTTTAGGTTCTTGTAAGCAGTGCAGCCCTACATTTGGGGGTGGCACTGTCTTATTGATTTTCAGTTTTCTCAAGGTATATTCCCTAGAATGGAAGTTCCCTTGGCTCTGTAGCTCTATTGATTACTTGTTTTAGGGAACACAATGAACACCTCCAGTGAGGAAGTTGTCAATTTACATCCCGCCCATCAACATAAAAATTCTCCCTGTTCTCCAGGGCCTGTCTTGCCTTTCTGGTTTTTACACATTTTGTGGATGTCCCTTTTGACCTGTGGGAAGTGATACTTCTTTGTATTGCAGATTTGCATTGCCCGCTTGTTTGCTTGGCCAAAAAGGGCATATGCGTTTTCTCCTGAATATATTCAGGAGAAAACGCATACACCATTTTTGGCCAAGTGCATCATTCTCGAAGTTGTGCACCTCTTCCTGTGCTTTACATGCGATTCCAACACACCTCTTGAAATCTGTTTCCTGCTATTCTGCCTCGATTTCAAGTTGGCCTCGTTGCCTTCCCTCAACAGATTTTTGGACGATAGTTGTCCATTATTACTCTGCCAGTTTCTGAATTACTGTGCCCCTGAGCTCCATTTTTCAGCTCGTTTTTTGTGAGCTGAACGCAAGCCCAAAAATTTGGTTCAGGACCTATACTGGTTTCCGCTGGGTGGCTGAGATTTTGGTTAATTCTTCTTCCTGCCGGGAAATTAGAGTGACATATGCCCATCCAAATGCCTAACAGCTACTCTCTCACTGGTTCTCGCTCTTCCCTTCCATCCTCTGCCAAATTGGCAACCTGTGCGAACCAGGAGGTTAAAGGGGCTGTCTCTCCAAGTTGGGAGATTGATAGTAAAGCAGTTGGAATGTCAAACTGGAGCACCACGAGAGGGACTGTTCGTTGAGTTTTAGAAATCTTTCATATTCACAGTGTGTCCATTCTCTAGGTTTCCCGTACATATTATAGCTCTAGTAATATTCCATTCAACCTGGAGAGTTGGAACACATGGAATGGGGGCCATGCATTATTGCTTTAAAGCGACTGCATTTGCTCACCCAATCTCACCAATCCTCTCAGTCCCAAATGTCCAGCATTATGCCACATCCAGCTGTCATTGTAGATAGAGTCATTCCAGGTTTTATCAGAGACCCTGAAAGAATTGTAAAGTATTTCCCTGTTTATATGTTTTGTTTTCAAATTCCTGTTTACAGTGGGTTTGAGCTGATTCTCGCTGCCAGGTTTATGCCAGCCTAGACACACTTGATTCCCTTACGGAGACATATCAGTACATAGGTTTTAAGATTTTTACTAGTCAGATATATTCCTCTGCGGGAAATATGGGGTTTTGAGTCCCTTTCACTGAGGAACGTGTAGGTCTTGTCTATTCCATAGTTGGTTTTTGGAGCGGTACCTGTGCTTATATCAAACTCTGGTTTTATGCATCACCCCACCTCTCCTTCCCCCTTAAGCAGGCATAAGAGTGTTTTCTAAATGTGAGACTCTGTTCTCTTTCCTAACTCAGTTCATGTGTAGCCATGTTTACAGGATCTTCATAAGTGATATCTTATGATAAGTTTCTTTTTCTGTGTGACTTATTTCACTTAGAATCATCATACTTGAATCCACCCATTTTCCTGCTACTGGTCTTATGAAATTGATTTCATGGCTGAGGGATATTCCATTGTACGTAAGTACCACAATTTTTGAACCATGTTTATATTTCCTGGGATATTTAAGGTGTACCCAAGTTGAGGTTCTTGTAAGCAGTGCAGCCCTAAATTTGGGGGTGGCTCTGTCTTATTAATTTTCAGTTTTCCCAAGGTATATTCCCTAGACTGGAAGTGTTCTTGGCTCTGTAGCTCTGATGTTTACTTGTTTTAGGGAACACAATGCACTCCTACAGTGAGGCAGTTGGCAATTTACATCCCACCCATCAGCATAACAAGGCTCCCCGTTCTCCAGGGCCTGTCTTGCCTTTCTGGTTTTTACACATTTTGTGGAGGTCCCTTTTAACCCGTGGAAAGTGATACTTCTTTGTAGTGCAGATTTGCATTCCCTGCTTGCATGCTTGGCCAAAAAGGGCATATGCGTTTTCTCCTGAATATATTCAGAAGAAAACACATACGCCCTTTTTGGCCAAGTGCTTCTTTGTCGAAGTTGTGCCCCTCTTCCTGTGCTTTACAGGCGAATCCAACGCACCTCTTGAAATGTGTTTCCTGCTATTCTGCATCGCTTTCAAGTCGGCCTCGTTGCCTTACCTCAACAGATATTTGGACAATAGTTGTCCTGTATTAATCTGCCAGTTTTTGAATTGCTGTGACCCTGAGCTCCATTTTTCAACTCGTTTTTTGTGAGCTGAACGCAAGTCCAAAAATTTGGTTCAGGACCTATACTGGTTCCTGGTGGTTGGCTGAGAGTTTGGTTAATTCTTCTTCCTGCTGGGAAATTAGAGAGACATGTGCCCGTCCAAATGCCTAACAGCTACTCTCTCACTGGTTCTCCCTCTTCCCTTCCGTCCTCTGCCAAATTTGCAACCTGTGCGAACCAGGAGGTTAAAGGGGCTGGCTCTCCGAGTTGGGAGATTGATAGTAAAGCAGTTGGAATGTCAAACTGGAGCCCCACGATAGGGACTGTTCATTGAGTTTTAGAAACCATTCATATTCACTGTGTGTCCATTCTCTAGGTTTCCCGAACTTGTTATAGTTGTACAAATATTCCCTTCCACCTGGAGAGTTGGGACCCATGGATTGGGGGCCATGCATTATTGCTTTAAAGCGACTGCATTTGCTCACCCAATCTCACCAATCCTCTCAGGCCCAAGTGTCCAGCCTTATGCCACATCCATCTGTCATTGTAGATAGGGTCATTCCAGGTTCCATCAGAGACCCTAAAGGAATTTTAAAGAATTTCCCTGTTTTTTGTTTTGTTTTTGAAATTCCTGTTTATAGTTGGTTTGAGCGGATTATCGCTGTCATGCTTATGCCTGTCTAGACACACTTGATTCCCTTACGAGGACATATCAATACATAGGTTTTAAGATTGTTACTAGTCAGATATATTCCCCTGCGGGATATATGGGGTTTTGAGTCCCTTTTACAGAGGAAGGTGTAGGTCTTGTCTATTCCATAGTTGGTTTTTGGAACGCTACCTGTGCTTATATCAAACTCTGGTTTTATTCATCACCCCACCTCTCCTTCCCACTTAAGCAAAATAAGAATGTTTTCTAAATGTGAGACACTGTTCTCTTTCCTAACTCTGTTCATGTGTAGCCATGTTTACAGCATCTTCATAAGTGATATCTTATGATAAGTTTCTTTATCTGTGTGACTTATTTCACTTAGAATCATCGTACCTGAACCCACTCATTTTGCTGCTACTGGTCTTATGACATTGATTTCACGGCTGAAGGATATTCCATGGTACATAATTACCACAATATTTGAACCTTTTTTATAGTTCCTGGGATATTTAAGGTGTACCCAAGTTTAGGTTCTTGTAAGCAGTGCAGCCCTGCATTTGGGGGTGGCTCTGTCTTATTGATTTTCAGTTTTCTCAAGGTATATTCCCTAGACTGGAAGCTCCCCTGGCTCTGTAGCTCTGTTGATAACTTGTTTTAGGGAACACAATGAACACCACCAGTGAGGAAGTTGGCAATTTACATCCCGCCCATCAACATAAAAAGGCTCCCTGTACTCCAGGGCCTGTCTTGCCTTTCTGGTTTTTACACATTTTGTGGATGTCCCTTTTGACCGGTGGGAAGTCATACTTCTTTGTATTGCAGATTTGCATTGCCCGCTTGTTTGCTTGGCCAAACAGGGCGTATGCGTTTTCTTCTGAATATATTCAGGAGAAAACGCATACGCCCTTTTTGGCCAAGTGCATCGTTGTCGAAGTTGTGGACCTCTTCCTGTGCTTTACATGCGATTCCAATGCACCTCTTGAAATCTGTTTCCTGCTATTCTGCCTCGATTTCAAGTCGGCCTCGTTGCCTTCCCTCAACAGATTTTTGGACGATAGTTGTCCATTATTACTCTGCCAGTTTCTGAATTACTGTGCCCCTGAGCTCCATTTTTCAACTCGTTTTTTGTGAGCTGAACGCAAGCCCAAAAATTTGGTTCAGGACCTATACTGGTTTCCGCTGGGTGGCTGAGATTTTGGTTAATTCTTCTTCCTGCCGGGAAATTAGAGTGACATGTGCCCATCCAAATGCCTAACAGCTACTCTCTCATTGGTACTCCCTCTTCCCTTCCATCCTCTGCCAAATTGGCAACCTGTGCGAACCAGGAGGTTAAAGGGGCTGTCTCTCCAAGTTGGGAGATTGATAGTAAAGAAGTTGGAATGTCAAACTGGAGCACCACGAGAGAGACTATTCGTTGAGTTTTAGAAACCTTTATTATGCACACTGTGTCCATTCTCTAGGTTTCCCATACATGTTATAGCTGTAGTAATATTCCCCTCAACCTGGAAAGTTGGGACTCATGGAATGCGGGCCATGCATTATTGCTTTAAAGCGACTGCATTTGCTCACCCAATCTCACCAATCCTCTCAGTGCCAAGTGTCCAGCCTTAGGTCATATCCAGCTGTCATTGTAGATAGGGTCATTCCAGGTTCCATCAGAGAACCTGAAGGAATTGTAAAGAATATCCCTGTTTTTTTGTTTCGTTTTTGAAATTCCTGTTTATACTGGGTTTGAGGTGATTCTCGCTGCCATGTTTATGCCAGTCTAGACACACTTGATTCCCTTACGCAGACATATCAATAAATAGGATTTAAGATTCTTACTAGTCAGATATATTCCTCTGCGGGAAATATGGGGTTTGGAGTCCCTTTCACTGAGGAAGGTGCAGGTCTTGTCCATTGCATAGTTGGTTTTTGGAACGGTACCTGTGCTTATATCAAACTCTGGTTTTATGCATCACCCCACCTCTCCTTCCCCCTTAAGCAGGCATAAGAGAGTTTTGTAAATGTGAGACTCTTTTCTCTTTCCTAACTCAGTTCATGTGTAGCCATGTTTACTGGACCTTCATAAGTGATATCTTATGATAAGTTTCTTTTTCTGTGTGACTTATTTCGCTTAGAATCATCATACCTGAATCCACTCACTTTGCTGCTACTGGTGTTATGACATTGATTTCATGGCTGAGGGATATTCCATCGTACGTAAGTACCACAATTTTTGAACCATTTTTATATTTCCTGGGATATTTAAGGTGTACCCAAGTTGAGGTTTTGTAAGCAGTGCAGCCCTAAATTTGGGGGTGGCTCTGTCTTATTGAATTTCAGTTTTCCCAAGGTATATTCCCTAGACTGGAAGTGCCCTTGGCTCTGTAGCTCTGTTGTTTACTTGTTTTAGGGAACAGAATACACTCCTCCAGTGTGGCAGTTGGCAATTTACATCCCGCCCCTCAGCATAATAAGGCTCCCTGTTCTCCAGGGCCTGTTTTGCCTTTCTGGTTTTTACACATTTTGTGAATGTCCCTTTTGACCCGTGGGAAGTGATTCTTCTTTGTAGTGCAGATTTGCATTGCCCGCTTCTTTGCTGTGCCAAAAAGGGCGTATGCGTTTTCTCCTGAATATATGCAGGAGAAAACGCATACGCCCTTTTTGGCCAAGTGCATCATTGTCGAAGTTGTGCCCCTCATCCTATGCTTTACAGGCGAATCCAACGCACCTTTTGAAATGTGTTTCCTGCTATTCTGCCTCGATTTCAATTCGGCCTCGTTGACTTCCCTCAACAGATTTTTGGACTATATTTGACATGTATTACTCTATCAGTTTGTGAATTGGTGTGCCCCTGAGCTCCATGATTCAACTTGTTTTTTGTGAGCTGAACGCAAGTCCAAAAATTTGGTTCAGTACCTATACTGTTTCCCGTTGCGTGGCTGAGACTTTGGTTAATTCTTCTTCCTGCCGGGAAATTAGAGAGACATGTGCCCTTCCAAATGCCTAACAGCTACTCTCTCATTGGTTCTCCCTCATCCCTTCCATTCGCTGCCAAATTGGCAACCTGTGCGAACCAGGAGGTTAAAGGGGCTGTCTCACCAAGTTGGGAGATTGATAGTAAAGCAGTTGGAATGTCAAACCGGAGCACCACGAGTGGGACTATTCGTTGAGTTTTAGAAACCTTTCGTATTCACAGTGTGTCCATTCTCTAGGTTTCCCGTACATGTTATAGCTGTAGTAATATTCTTTTCAACCTGGAGAGTTGGGACCCATGGTATTGGGGCCATGCATTATTGCTTTAAATCGACCGCAATTGCTCACCCAATCTCACCAATCCTCTCAGTCCCAAGTGTCCAGCTTTATTCCACATCCAGCTGTCATTGTAGATAGGGTCATTCCAGGTTCCATCAGAAAACCTGAAGGAATTGTAAATAATTTCCCTATTTTTTTGTTTAGTTTGTGAAATTCCTGTTTATAGAGAGTTTGAGCTGATTCTCGCTGCCAAGTTTATGCCAGTCTAGACACACTTGATTCCCTTACGGAGATATATCAATACGTAAGTTTTAAGATTCTTACAAGTCAGATATATTCCTATGCGGGAAATATGGTGTTTGGGGTTCCTTTCACTGAGGAAGGTGTAGGTCTTGTCTATTCCATAGTTGGTTTTTGAATGGTACCTGTGCTTATATCAAACTCTGGTTTTATGCATCAGCCCACCTCTCCTCCCCCCTTAAGCAGGCATAAGAGAGTTCTCTAAATGTGAGACTCTGTTCTCTTTCCTAACTCAGTTCATGTGTAGCCATGTTTACAGGATCTTCATAAGTTATATCTTATGATAAGTTTCTTTTTCTGTGTGACTTATTTCACTTAGAATCATCGTACCTGAATCCACTCACTTTGCTGCTACTGGTCTTATGACATTCATTTTGTGGCTGAGGGATATTCCATCGTATGTAAGTACCACAATTTTTGAACCGTATTATATATTTCCTGGGATATTTAAGGTGTACCCAAGTTGAGGTTCTTGTAAGCAGTGCAGCCCTAAATTTGGGGGTGGCTCTGTCTTATTGATTTTCAGTTTTCCCAAGGTATATTCCCTAGACTGGAAGTGCCCTTGGCTCTGTAGCTCTGATATTTACTTGTTTTAGGAAACACAATGCACACCTCCAGTGAGGAAGTTGGCAATTTACAGCTCGACCATCAGCATAACAAGGCTCCCTGTTCTCCAGGGCCTGTCTTTCATTTCTGGTATTTACACATTTTGTGGATGTCCCTTTTGACCAGTGGGAAGTGATACTACTTTGTAGTGCAGATTTGCGTTGCCCGCTTGCTTGCTTGGCCAAAAAGGGCGTATGCGTTTTTTTCCTGAATATATTCAGGAGAAAACACATACACCCTTTTTGGCCAAGTGCATCTTGGTGGAAGTTGTGCCCCTCTTCCTGTGCTTTACAGGCGAATCCAACACACCTCTTGAAATGTGTTTCCTGCTATTCTGCCTCACTTTCAAGTCGGCCTCGTTGACTTCCCTCAACAGATTTTTGGACTATACTTGTCCTGTATTACTTTGCCAGTTTGTGAATTGCTGTGCCCCTGAGCTCCATGTTTCAACTCGTTTTTTGTGAGCTGAACGCAAGTCAAAAAATTGGTTCAGGACCTATACTGGTTCCCGGTGGGTGGCTGGGACTTTGTTTAATTCTTCTTCCTGCTGGGAAATTAGAGAGACATGTGCCCGTCCAAATGCCTAACAGCTACTCTCTCACTGGTTCTCCCTCTTCCCTTCCATCCTCTGCCAAGTTGGCAACTTGTGCGAACCAGGAGGTTAAAGGGGCTGTCTCTCCAAGTTGGGAGATTGATAGTAAAGCAGTTGGAATGTCAAACAGGAGCACCACGAGAGGGACTATTCGTTGAGTTTTAGAAACCTTTCGTATTCACAGTGTTTCCCTTCTCTAGGTTTCCCGTACAGGTTATAGCTGTAGTAATATTCCCTTCAACCTGGAGACTTGGGACCCATTGAATGTGGGTCATGCATTATTGCTTTACAGTGACTGTATTTGCTCACCCTATCTCACCAATCCTCTCAGTCCCAAGTGTCCAGCCTTATGCCACATACAGCTGTCATTATAGATAGGGTCATTCCAGGTTCCATCAGAGACCCAGAAGGAATTGTAAAGAATTTCCCTGTTTTTTTGTTTTGTTTTTTAAATTCTTCTTTATAGTGGGTTTGAGCTGATTCTCGCTGCCATGTTTTTGCCAGTCTAGACGCACTTGATTCCCTTACGGAGATATATCATTACATAGGTTTTAAGATTGTTACTAGTCAGATATATTAGTCTGCGGGAAATATGGGGTTTTGAGTCCCTTTCAGTGAGGAAGGTGTAGGTCTTGTCTATTCCATAGTTGGTTTTTGGAACGGTACCTGTGCTTATATCAAACTCTGGTTTTATTCATCACCCCACCTCTCCTTCCCCGTTAAGCAGGCATAAGAGAGTTTTCTAAATGTGAGACTCTGTTCTCTTTCCTAACTCAGTTCATGTGTAGCCATGTTTACAGGAACTTAATAAGCGATATCTTATGATAAGTTTCTTTTTCTGTGTGACTTATTTCACTTAGAATCATCGTACCTGAATCCACTCACTTTGCTGCTACTGGTCTTATGACATTCATTTCATGGCTGAGGGATATTCCATCGTACGTAAGTACCACAATTTTTGAACCATATTATATATTTCCTGGGATATTTAAGGTGTACCCAAGTTGAGGTTCTTGTAAGCAGTGCAGCCCTATATTTAGGGGTGGCTCTGTCTTATTGATTTTCAGTTTCCCCAAGGTATATTCCCTAGACTGGATGTGCCCTTGGCTCTGTAGCTCTGATGTTTACTTGTTTTAGGGAACACAATTCACACCTCCAGTGAGGCAGTTGGCAATTTACATCTCGCCCATCAGCATAACAAGGCTCCCTGTTCTCCAAAGCTTGTCTTGCATTTCTGGTTTTTACACATTTTGTGGATGTCCCTTTTGACTGGTGAGAAGTGATACTTTTTTATAGTGCAGATTTGCATTGCCCGCTTGCTTGCTTGGCCAAAAATGGCGTATGCGTTTTTTCCTGAATATATTCAGAAGAATACACATACGCCTTTTTTGGCCAAGTGCATCATTGTGGAAGTTGTGCCCCTCTTCCTGTGCTTTACAGGTGATTCCAACGTACCTCTTGAAATCTGTTTCCTGCTATTCTGCCTGGCTTCGAAGTCCTCCACGTTGCCTTTCGTCAACAGATTTTTTGAAGATAGTTGTCCTTTATTACTCTGTCAGTTTGTGAATTGCTGTGTCCCTGAGCTCCATAGTTCAACTCCTTTTTAGTGAGATGAACCCAAGACCAAAATTTTGGTTCAGGACCTATACTATATCCCGGAGTGTGGCTGAGACTTTGGTTAATTCTTCTTCCTGTCGTAAAATTAGAGTGACATGTGCCCTTCCGAATGCCTAACAGCTACTCTCTCATTGGTTCTCCTTCATCCCTTCCATACGATGTCAAATTGGTAACCTTTGCGAACCAGGAGGTTAAAGGGGTGTCTGTCCAATGTGGGAGATTGATAGTAAAAGAGTTTGAATGTCAAACTGGAGCACCACGAGAGGGACTATTCGTTGAGTTTTAGAAACATTTCGTATTCACAGTGTGTCCCTTCTGTAGGTTTCCCGTACATGTTATAGCTGTAGTAATATTCCCTTCAACCTGCAGAGTTGGGACCTATGAAATGCGTGTCATGCATTATTGCTTTAAAGGGTCTGCATTTGCTCACCCAATCTCACCAATCCTCTGAGTCCCAAGTCTCCAGCCTTATGCCACATACATCTGTCATTTTAGATAAGGTCATTCCAGGTTTCGTCAGGGACCCTGAAGTAATTTTAAAGAATTTCCCTGTTTTTTGTTTTGTTTTTGAAATTCCTTTTTATAGTGGGTTTGGGCTGATTCACGCTGCCATGTTCATTCCAGTCTAGACACACTTTTTTCCTTTACGGAGACATTTCAATACATAGGTTTTAAGATTATTTCTTGTCAGATATATTCCTCTGCGGGAAATATGGGGTTTTGAGTCCCTGTCACTGAGGAAGATGTTGGTCTTGTCTATCCCATAGTTGGTTTTTGGAACGGTACCTGTGCTTATATCAAACTCTGGTTTTATGCATCACCCTACCTCTCCTTCCCCCTTTAGCAGGCATAAGGGTGTTTTCTAAATGTGAGACTGTTCTCTTTCCTAACTCAGTTCATGTGTAGCCATATTTGCAGGATCTTCATAAGTGATATCTTATGATAAGTTTCTTTTCTCTGTGACTTATTTCACTTAGAATCATCATACTTGAATCCACTCACATTGCTGCTACTGGTCTTATGACATTGATTTCATGGCTGAGGGATATTCCATCATACGTAAGAGCCACAATTTTTTGAACCATTTTTATATTTCCCGGGATATTTAAGGTGTACCCAAGTTGAGGTTCTTGTAAGCAGTTCAACCGTAAATTTGAGGGTGGCTCTGTCTTATTGATTTTCAGTTTTCCCAAGGTATATTTCCTAGACTGGAAGTGCCCTTGGCTCTGTAGCTTGCTGTTTACTTGTTTTAGGGAACGCGATGCACTACTCCAGTGAGGCAGTTGGCAATTTACATCCTGCCCATCAGCATTACAAGGCTCCCTGTTCTCCAGGGCCTATCTTGCCTTTCTGGTTTTTACACATTTTGTGGATGTCCCTCTTGACCTGTGGGAAGAGATACTGCTTTGTAGTAGAGATTTACATTGCCCGCTTTCTTGCTTGGCCAAAAAGGGCGTATGCGTTTGCTCCTGAATATATTCAGGAGAAAATGCATACGCCCTTTTTGGCCAAGTGCATTGTTGTCGAAGTTGTGCCCCTCTTCCTGTGCTTTACAGGCAACTCCTGCGTACCTCCTGAAATCTGTTTCCTGCTATTCTGCCTCACATTCAAATCTGCCTCGAATCATTCCCTCAACAGATTTTTGGACGATAGTTGTCTTTATTACTCTGCCACATTGTGAATTGCTGTTCCCCTGAGCTTCATTTTTCAACTCGTTTTTGTGAGTGGAACGCAAGTCCAAATGTTGGTTCAGGACCTATACTGGTTCCCGGTGGGTGGCTGAGACTTTGGTTATTTCTTCTTCCTGCCGGTAAATTAGAGTCAGATGTGCCCGTCCAAATGCCTAACAACAAATTTCTCATTGGTTCTCCCTCTTCCCTTCCATCCTCTGCCAAATTGGCAACCTGTGCAAACCAGGAGGTTAAAGGGGCTGTCTCTCCAAGTTGGGGTATTGATAATAAAGCAGTTGGAAAGTCAAACCAGAGCACCAGGAGAGGGACTACTCATTGAGATTTAGAAACCTTTCGTATTCACAGTGTGTCCATTCTCTAGGTTTCCCGTACATGATATAGCTCTAGTAATATTCCCTTCAACCTGAAGAGTTGGGACCCATGGAATGCGTGCCATGCATTATTGCTTTAAAGGGTCTGCATTTGCTCACCCAATCTCACCAATCCTCTTAGTCCCAAGTGTCCAGCCTTATGCCACATCCAGCTGTCATTGTAGTCAGGGTCATTCCAGGTTTCATCAGGGACCCTGAAGGATTTGTAAACAATTTCCATGTTTTTTTGGTTTGTTTTTGAAATTCCTTTTTATAGTGAGTTTAGGCTGATTCTCGCTGCCATGTTTATGCCAGTCTAGACACACTTGATTCCCTTATGGAGACATATCAATACATAGGTTTTAAGATTCTTACTTGTCAGATATATTCCTCTGCGGGAAGTATGGGGTTTTGCGTCCCTTTCACTGAGGAAGGTTTTGGTCTTGTCTATCCCATAGTTGGTTTTTGGAACGGTACCTGTGCTTATATCAAACTCTGGTTTTATGCATCACCCCACCTCTCCTTCCCCCTTAAGCAGGCATAAGAGTGTTTTCTAAATGTGAGACTCTGTTTTCTTTCCTAACTCAGTTCATGTGTAGCCATGTTTACAGCATCTTCATACATGATATCATATGATACGTTTCATTTTCTGTGTGACTTATTTCACTTAGAATCATCGTACCTGAATCCACTCACTTTGCTGCTACTGGTCTTATGACTTTGATTTCTTGGCTGAGGGATATTGCATCGTACGTAAGTACCACAATTTTGAACCATTTTTATATTTCCTGGGATATTTAAAGTGTACCAAAGTTGAGATTCTTGTAAGTAGTGCAGCCCTAAATATGGGGGTGGCTCTGTCTTATTGATTTTCAGTTTCCCCGAGGTATATTCCCTAGACTGGAAGTGCCCTTGGCTCTGTAGCTCTGATGTTTACTTGTTTTTTGGAACACAATGCACACCTCCAGTGAGGCAGTTGGCAATTTACATCCCGCCCATCAGCATAACAAGGCTCCCTGTTCTCCAGGGCCTGTCTTGCATTTCTGGTATTTACACATTTTGTGGATGTCCCTTTTGACCGGTGTGAAGTGATACTTTTTTGTAGTGCAGATATGCATTGCCCGCTTGCTTGCTTGGCTAAAATTGGTGTATGCATTTTCTCCTGAATATATTCAGTAGAAAATGCATACACCCTTTTTGGCCAAGTGCATCATTGTCGAAGTTGTGCCCCTCTTCCTGTGCTTTACAGGCGAATCCAACGCACCTGTTGAAATGTGTTTCCTGCTATTCTGCCTCACTTTCAAGTCGGCCTCGTTGCCTTCCCTCAACAGATTTTTGGATGCTACTTGTCCTGTATTACTCTGCCAGTTTGTTAATTGCTCTGCCCCTGAGCTCCATTTTTCAACTTGTTTTTTGTGCGTTGAACGCAAGTCCAAAAATTTGGTTCAGGACCTATACTGGTTCCCGGTGGGTGGCTGAGTCTTTGGTTAATTCTTCTTCCTGCCAGGAAATTAGAGTGACATGTGCCTGTCCAAATGCCTAACAGTTACTCTCTTATTGGTTCTCCCTCTTCCCTTCCATCCTCTGCCAAATTGGCAACCTTTGTGAACCAGGAGGTTAAAGGACTGTCTCTCCAAGTTGGGAGATTGATACTAAAGCTGTTGGAATGTCAAACCGGAGCACCACGAGTGGGACTATTCGTTGAGTTTTAGAAACCTTTCGTATTCACAGTGTGTCCATTCTCTAGGTTTCCCATACATGTTATAGCTGTAGTAATATTCCCTTCAACCTGGAGAGTTCGGAACCATGGAATGGGGGCCATGCATTATTGCTTTAAAGCGACTGCATTTGCTCACCCAATCTCACCAGTCCTCTCAGTCCCAACTGTCCAGCCTTATGCCACATCCAGCTGTCATTGTAGATAGGGTCATTCCAGGTTCCATCAGAAAACCTAAAGGAATTGTAAAGAATTTCCCTCTTTTTTTGTTTTGTTTGTGAAATTCCTGTTTATAGTGTGCTTGAGCTGATTCTCGCGGCCATGTTTATGCCAGTCTAGACACACTTGATTCCCTTACACAGACATATAATACATAAGTTTTAAGATTCTTACTAGTCAGATATATTCCACTGTGGGAAATATGGAGTTTTGAGTTCCTTTCACTGAGGAAGGTGTAGGTCTTGTCTATTCCATATTTGGTTTTTGGAAAGGTAACTATGCTTATATCAAACTCTGCTTTTATGCATCACCTCACCTCTCCTTCCCCCTTAAGCAATAATAAGAGTGTTTTCTAAATGTGAGACTCTGTTGTCTTTCTAACTAAGTTCATATGTAGCCATTTTTACAGGATCTTCACAAGTGATATATTATGATAAGTTTCATTTTCTGTGTGACTTATTTCACTTAGAATCATCGTTCTTGAATCCACTCATTTTTATGCTACTGGTCTTATGACATTGATTTCATGGCTGAGGGTTATTCCATCGTAGGTAAGTACCACAATTTTTTGAACCATTTTTATATTTCCAGGGATATTTAACGTGTACCCAAGTTGAGGTTCTTGTAAGCAGTGCAGCCCTGACATTGGGGGTGTCTCTGTCTTATTGATTTTCAGTTTTCCCAAGATATATTCCCTAGACTGGAAATGCCTTTGACGCTGTAGCTCTGTTGTTTACTTGTTTTAGGGAACACAATGCAATCCTCCAGTGAGGCAGTTGGCTATTTACATCCCGCCCATCTGCATAAGAAGTCTCCCGGTTCTCCAGGGCCTGTCTTACCTTTCTGGTTTTTACACATTTTTTGGATGTCCCTTTTGACCGGTGGGAAGTGATACTTCTTTGTAGTGAAGATTTCGTTGTGTGCTTGCTTGCTTGGCCAAAAAGGCGTATTCGTTTTCTCCTGAATATTTTAAGGAGCAAACACATACGTCCTTTCTGGCCAAGTGAATCATTGTCGAAATTCTGCCCTTCTTCCTGTGCTTTAAAGGCGATTCCAAAGTAACTCTTGAAATCTGTTTCCTGGTATTCAGCCTCGCTTTCATATCTGCTTCGTTGCCTTCCCTCAACAGATTTTTGGACGATTGTTTTCCTTTTTTACTCTGACAGTTTGTGAATTGCTCTGTCCCTGAGCTCCATTTTTCAACTCGTTATTTGTGAGCTGAACGCAAGTCCATAATTTTGTTTCAGGACCTATACTGGTTCCCTGTGGGTGCCTGAGACTTTGGTTAATTCTTCTTCCGGCTAGGAAATTAGAGTGACATGTGCCCATCCAGAAGCCTAACAACTACTCTCTCATTGGTTCTCCCTCTTCCCTACCATCCTCTGCCAAATAGGCAAACTGTGCGAACCAGGAGATTAAAGGGGCTGTCTCTCCAAGATGGGAGAATGATAGGAAAGCCGTTGGAAAGTCAAACCGGAGCACAGGAGAGGGACAATTCGTTGAGTTTTAGTAACCTTTCGTATTCACAGTGTGCCATTCTGTAGATTTCACGTACATGTTATAGCTGTAGTAATATTCCCTTCAACCTGGAGAGTTGGGACACATGGAATGGGTGCCATGCATTATTGCTTTAAAGGGTCTGCATTTGCTCACCCAATCTCACCAATCCTCTCAGTCCCAAGTGTCCAGCCTTATGCCACATCCAGCTGTCATTGTAGATAGGGTCATTCCAGGTTGCATCAGAGACCCTGAAGGAATTGTAAAGAATTTCCCTGTTTTTTTTTTTTATTTTGTTTTTGAAATTCCTTTTTATAGTGGGTTTGAGCAGATTCTCACTGCCGTGTTTATGTCAGTCTAGACACACTTGTTTCCCTTATGGAGACCTATCAATACATAGGTTTTAAGATTCTTACTCTTCAGATATATTCCTCTGCGGGAAATATGGGGTTTTGAGTCCCTTTCACTGAGGAAGGTGTAGGTCTTGTCTGTTCCATAGTTGGTTTTTGGAACGGTAGCTGTGCTTATATCAAACTCTGGTTTTATGCATCACCCCACCTCTCCTTCCCCCTTAAGCAGGCATAAGAGTTTTTTCTAAATGTGCGACTCTGTTCTATTTCCTAACTCAGTTCATGTGTAGCCATGTTGACAGGATCTTCATATGTGACATCTTATGATAAGTTTCTTTTTCTGTGTGACTTATTTCACTTATAATCATCATACCAGAATCTACTCATTTTGCTGCTACTGGTCTTATGACACTGATTTTATGGCTGAGGGATATTCCATCGTACGTTAGTACCACAATTTTTTAAACCATTTTTATATTTCCTGGGATATTTATCGTGTACCCAAGGTGAGGTTCTTGTAAGCAGTGCAGCTCTGATTTTGGGGGTGGCTCTGTCTTATTGATTATCAGTATTCCCAAGGTATATTCCCTAGACTGGAAGTGCCTTTGGCTCTGTAGCTGTTATTTAGTTGTTTTAGGGAACACAATGCACTCCTCCAGAGAGGCAGTTGGCAATTTACATCCCGCCCATCAGCATAACAAGGCTCCCTGTTCTCCAGGGCCTGTCTTGCCTTTCTGGTTTTTACACATTTTGTGGCTGTCCGTTTTGAATGGTGGGAAGTGATACTTCTTTGTAGTGCAGTTTTGCATTGCCCACTTGCTTGCTTGGCCAAAAAGGGCGTATGCATATTCTCCTGAATATATTCACGTGAAAACCCATACACTCTTTATGTCCATTTCCATAATTCTCGAAGTTGGTGTGCTTTTCCTGTGTTTAAAGGTGATTCCAATGTACCTCTTGAAATCTGTTTCATGCCATTCTGCCTCATTTTCAATTCCTCCTCGTGGGTTTCCCTCAACAGATTTTTGGAAGAGAGTAGTCCTTTTTAACTCTGCAGGTTCGTGAACTGCTGTGGTCCTGAGCTCCATTTTTCAACTCGCGTTTTTGTGAGATGACCGCAAGTCCACAATTTTGCTTCAGGACCTATACTTGTTCTGGGGGGGCAGGATGAGACTTTGGTTAATTCCTCTTCGTGACAGGAAATTAGAGTGGCATGTGGCTGTCCAAATGCCTACAGCTACTCTCTCATTGGTTCTCTCTCTTCCCTTATATCCTTTGCACAATTTGCCCACTGTGTGAATCAGGAGGTTATAGGGGCTGATTCTCCAAGTTGGGAGATTGATAGTAAAGCAGTTGGAATGTCAAACAGGAGCACAAGGAGAGAAAATGTAGTAGAGTTTTAGAAACCTTTCACCATCAGAGTGTTTCCATTATCTAAGTTCCCATACATGTTATAACTGTAGTGATATTCCTTTCTATCTGGAGAGTTGGGAACCATGGAATGGGTGACAGGCATTATTTCATTAAAGGGTCTGCATTTTTTCACCCAATCTCACCAGTCCTCTCAGTCCCAAGTGACCAGCCTTATGCCACTTCCAGATGTCATTGTAGATAGGGTCATTCCAGGTTTAATCAGTACCCCTAAAGGAATTGTGTAATAATGTTACTGTTTTTATGTTTTGTTTTGAAATTCATTTTTATAGTGGGTTTGAGCTGATTCTCACTGACATGTTTATTTCGTTCTAGACACACTTGGTTCCCTTATGGAGACATATCAATACATAGGTTTTAAAATTCTTACTAGTCAGATATATTTCTCTCCGGGCAATAGGGATGTTGAGTTCCGTTCACTGAGGAAGGAGTAGGGCTTCTTTCTTCTGTTTTTGGATTATTGAACGGTACCTGTGCTAATATCAAGCTTTTGTTTTGTGCATCTCCCCACCTCTCTTTCCCCTTAAGCAAGCATAAGTGTTTTTTCTAAATCTGAGAATGTGTTCTCTTCCCTAATTCAGGTCATATGTAGCCATGTTTACATTCCTTTCATAAGTGATATCTTTTGTCAGAATGCACCATGGCCCTTGTCATAATAATGCTCCATGACCCCTGTCATCACAATGCTCCATGCCCTGGTTATCACAATGCTCCATGTCCCTTGTCATCACAATTCTCCACATCCTTGTCATCACAATGCTACATGACACTTCTCATCACAATGTTACATGTTCTTGTCATCACAGTTCTCCATGCACTTGTCATTGCAATGCTCCATGCATTTGTCATCACAATGCTCCATGCACTTGTCATCACAATGCTTCATGCTCTTGTCATCACAATGCTTTATGACCCCTCTCATCACAATGCTCCCTGACACCTGTCATCACAATGCTTCATGCCACTTGTCCTTACAGAGCTCCATGATGTTCAACATCACAATTACCCAAGGTCTTCTCATCACAATGCTCCACGATTTTGCCATCACCATGCTCCATGCCTTGTCATCTCAAAGCTCAATGTCCCTTGTCCTCACAATTCTCCACGGCCTTGTCATTACAATGCTCCATGGCACTTCACATAACAATGTTATATGCTCTGCTCATCACAATACTCCTTGCATTTGTCATCGCGATGCTCCATGACCCCTGTCATAGGAAGCTCCATGTGCTTGTCATCACAGTGTTTCACGACCTGGACATTAAAATAATCAATGGCCCATGATATCACAATGCACCGTGCCCTTGTCATCACAATGCTCCTTTACTATGTCACAACAATCCTCCAGGACACTTGGCATCACAATGCTCAATGATATTGTCATCAAACTGGAACATGACATATTTCATCACAATGCTGCCTGACAACTTTCTTCACAATAATCCATGAACTTGTCATCACAGTGCTCCATACCCTTGTCGTCACAATGTGCCATGCCCACTCTTATCACAATAATCCATGAAACTTGTCAGAACAATGCTCCATGCCACTTTTCATCGCAATGCTCAATGAACGCTGTCATCACATTGCACCATGCCCAACATCATAATGCTTCATGCTATTGTCATCACAATGAAATCAAAATGCTCCATGACTTCTGTCATCACAATGCTCCAAACCCTTGTGATTACAATGTTCCATAACTCTTGTCATCACAATGCCCCATGACGCTGCTCATCACAATTATCCAGGGTCTTCTCATCACAATGCACCATGATTTTTGTCATCACAATGCTCAATACATTTGTCGTCAAAATGCTCCCTGACTATTGCCATCAGTATGCACCTTGAACTATTTCATGACAAGGCTCTATGCCTTTTTCATCAAATGCTCCAAGACCCCTGTGATCACAATGCTGCTTGCACTTGTCATCACAAAGCTCCATGACACATGTCAACAGAATGCTCCATGGCCTTCTCATCATAATGTTCCATGCCCTTGACATCACAATGCTCCAAGAAACCTGTAATCACAATATTCCCTGCGCCTTTTCATCAGAAAGTTCCATGAGTCTAGTCATTAAAAGGTTCCATGGACTTCACATCACAGTGCTCCAGGACGTTGTCATCACAGTGCTCCATTCCCTTGTCATCACAATGCTCTATGACCCCTGTCATCAAAATACTCCATGAACATTTTCAGCCAAATGCTCCATGACCCTTCTCATCACAATGATGCCTGCCCATGTCATCCCAATGCTACATGACACCTGTATTCACAATGCTCCGTGACACTTGTCAACACATTGCTCCAAGATACCTGTCATCAAAATACTCCATGCCTTTGTCAGCAAAATGCTATATGACCTTATCATTACAATGCTCTATGTGCTTGTCATCACCATACTACATTACCATTGCCATCACAGTCCTCCATGAAACTTGGGATCACATTGCTTCATGCCCCTGTCATCAAAATTCTCCATGATCCTTGAAATCAAAATGAGCCAAGACCTCTGTCATCACAATGCTCCAATGCCTTGTGATCACAATGTTCCATAACACTTGTCTTCACCACGCTCCATGATGTGTGTCATCACAATACTCCATGCCCTTTTCATCACAGTGCTCCATGATCTTTGTCATCTCAAATCTCAATACATTTGTCATCACAATGCTCCCTGACACTTGTCGTCAGAATGCTCCTTGAACCCTGTATCGAAAAGGCTCCATGCCTATTTCATCACAATTCCCCATGACGTTTTCATCACAATGCTCCATGCCATTGTCATCAACATACTCAATAAGCTTGTCATCAGAATTCTCCATGACCCTTGTCATCACCATTCCCCATGCAATTGTCAGCACAATGCTCCTTGACCTTGTCATCACAATGCTCCAAGCCATTGAAATCACAATGCTCCATTCCCTTTGCCATCAGAATCATCCATGACATTTGGCATCACAATGCTCCATGCCATTGTCATCACAATGGGCCATTACATATGTCATCACAATGCTCCCCGACACCTGTGTTCACAATACTGCATGAGCTGGTCATCACAATGTTCCATGCCCTAGTCATCACAATGTGCCATTCTAACTGTAATCACAATAATCCATGAATCTTATTAGACTAATGTTCCATGCCCTTGTCATCACAATGCTCCATGCCCATGTTATCAAAATGCTCCATGACCCCTGCCATCACAATGATCCATGACTCCACTCATCACAGTGCTTCATGAACTTTGTCATCAAAATTGTCCATGCCCTCATCATCAACAGTCTCTGTGACCTTTTCAACCACAATGCTCCATGAACTTTTCATCACAATGCTCTTTGACCCTTGTCATCACAATGCTCTATGCCTTTCTCAGCACGATGCTCCATGACCCATTTCATCACAATGCTCCATGCGCTTGTCAGCACAATGCTCCACGACCCTTGTCATCACAATGCTCCATGTGCTTGTCAGCACAGTGCTCCATGACACATGCCATTACAATGCGCCATGCACTTGTCATCACAGTGCTCCACAATCTTGTCATCACAATGCTCCATAAACATTGTCATCACAATGCTCCATGCACTTCTCATTAAAATGCTCTCTCGCCACTGATATCCCAATGTTACATCACTATTCGTCACAATACTCCCTCACCTCTGTCATCACAATGTTCTATGACACCTGTCATCACTGTGCTACATGCACTTATCATCACAATATTCGATGACCCCATACATCACAGTGTTCGATAACACCTGTCATCAAAATGCTCCATGACCCTTTTCATCAAAATGCTCCATGACCCATGACATTACAATTTTCCATAACCCCTGTCATCAAGATGTTCCATGACCCTTTTCATCAAATTGCTCCATGACCCTGTCATCACAATGCTCCCTGCCCTTCTCATCACAATGCACAATGCCCTTGCCATCAAAATGCTCCATGACCTTTGTCATCAAAAAGATCCATTACCCTTGGCATCACAATGCTCCATGTCATTGTCATCACAAGGCTCCATGAACGCTCTCATCACATTGCTCCATTATCTTGTCATCACAAAGCTCCATGACACATGTCATCAGAATGCTCCATGGCCTTCTCATCACAATGCTCCATGACACCTGCCATCACAATGTTCCATTACTCCTGTCATAACAATGTTCCATGACCCCGCCATCACGATGTTCCATGGACTTGTCAACACATGGCTCCATGACCCTTCTTATCACAATGCTCCAAGACCCCTGTAATCACAGTGCTACATGCCCTTTTTCACCTCAAAGATCCATGAACCCTGTCATCATAATGCACCATGCCCATCATCATAATTCTTCTTGCTATTGTCATCACAATGAAATCAAAATGCTCCATGACTTTTGTCGTAACAATACTCCAAACCCTTGTGATCACAATATTCCATAACACTTGTCATCACAACGCCCCATGACGCTCGTCATTACTGTTATCCATGGTCTTCTCATCACAATGCTCCATGAACTTTGTCATCACAATGCTCAATACACTTGTCATCAAAATGTTCCCTGACACTTGTTGTCTGTATGCTCCTTGAACCCTGTCATGACAAGGCTCCATGCCATTTTCATCACAATGATACATGCTCATTTCATCACAATGCTCCAAGACCCCTGTACTCACAATGCTCCATGCCCTTGTCATCACAAACCTCAATGAAGTATATCATTAGAAAGCTGCTTGGCCTTCTCCTCACAATGCTCCATGCCCTTGTCATCACAATGTTCCAAGACCCCTGTAATCACAATGGTCCGTGCCCCTTTTCATCAGTATGCTCCATGAGACTTGTCATCACAAGGCTCCATGGTTTTTTCATCACAATGCTCCAGGACCTTGTAATCACAATGCTTCACGAACTTGTCATGAAAATTCTCAATGGCCCTTGTCATCATAAGGCTCCAAGCCCAAATCCTCACAATGCTCCATTATATTTGTCATCAAAATCCTCCATTATATTTGGCATCAAAATACTCCCTGCCATTGCCATCGCAATGGACCATGACATATGTCATCACAATGCTCCCTGACAACTGTCTTCACAATAGTCCATGACCTTCTCTTCAATATGATCCATGCCCTTGTCATCACAATGCACCATGTCCAGTGTCATCACAATAATCTCTGAAACTTGTCAAACCAATGCTCCATGCCCCTGTTATCACAATGCTCCATGCCCTTGTCATCACAATGCTCCATGACTTGTCATCGCAAAGCTCCATGACCCATGACCCATGTATTACACTGTGCCGTGCCCTTGTCATCACACTGCTCCATGCCCACCCTCATCACAATAATCCATGGAATATTTCAGACCAATGCTCCATGCCCTTCTGTTCAAAATCATCCATTACCCCTTTCATAACAATGCTCCATGACCCCTGCCATCAAAATGTTCCACGGCCTTGTCATCACAAGGCTCCATGACACTTGTCATCACAGTGCTCAAGACCCCTGTAATCACAATGCTCCATGCCCTTGTCATCATAAAGTTCCATGACGCATGTCATCAGAAAGTTCCATGGCCTTCACAATACAATGCTCCATGCCCTTGTCATCACAATGCTCCAAGACCCCTGTAATCACAGTACTCCATGCCCGATTTCATCTCAATGATCCGTTAACCCTGTCATCACAATGCACCATGCCCATCATCATAATGCTTCAGGCTATTGTCATCACAATGAAATCAAAATGCTCCATGACCTCTGTCATCATAATGCTCCGAACCCTTGTGATCTCAATGTTCCATAACACTTATCATCACAACACCACATGACGCTCATCATCACAATTATCCATGGTCTTCTCATCACAATGCTCCATGAACTTTGTCATCACAATGCTCAATACACTTGTCATCACAATGCTCCCTGACACTTGTCGTCAGTATGCTCCTTGAAGCCTGTCATGACAAGGCTCCATGCCTTTTTCATCACAATGATCCATACCGTTTTCATCACAGTGATTCAAGACCCCTGTAATCACAATGCTCCATGCCCTTGTCATCAAAAAGATCTATGACGCATGTCATCAGAATGCTCCATGGACTTCTCATCACCATAATCCATATCCTTGTCATAACAATGCTCCAAGACCCCTGTAATCACAATGCTCCATGCCCCTTTTCAACAGAATGCTCCATGAGACTTCTCATCAAAAGTCTCCATGGTCTTCTCATTACCATGCACCATTCCCTGGTCATCACAATGCTTCATGACCACTGTCAACACAATACTCCAGGAACATTTTCAGCCAAATGCTCCATGACCTTATCATCAAAATGCTCCATGTCCAATATCATCACTATTCTCCATGACCACTGTCATCACAACACTCCATGACACCTGACAGCACAATGATCCGGGACTCTTGTCATCACAATGCTCCATTCCCTAGTCATCACAATGCTCCATGACCCCTGTCATCACAATACTCCATGAACATTTTCAGCCCAATGCTCCATGACCCCTGTATTCACAATGCTCCGTGACGCTTGTCATCACAGTGCTCCATGACACCTGTCAACTCAATGCTCCATGCCTTTGTCAACAAAATGCTACATGAGCTTGTCATTACAATGCTCTATGAGCTTGTCATCACAATACTCCATTACTATTTTCATCACAATCCTCCATGAACCTTGGGATCACATTGCTCCATGCCCTTGTCAACACAATGCTCCATGCTCCTTGAAATCAAAATGATCCATGACCTCTGTCATAACAATGCTCCAACCCCTTGTGATCACAATATTCCATAACACTTGTCATAACCATGCCCCATGACGCTCGTCATCACAATTATCCATGGACTTCTCATCACAATGCTCCATGACCTTTGTCATCACAATGCTCAATACACTTGTCATCAAAATGCTCCCTGACACTTGTTGTCTGTATGCTCCTTGAACCCTGTTATGACAAGGCTCCATGCATTTTTCATCACAATGATCCATGCCCTTTTCATCACAATGTTCCAAGACCCCTGTAATCACAATGCTCCTTGCCCCTTTTCATCAGTATGCTCCATGAGACTTGTCATCACAAGGCTCCATGGTTTCCTCATCACAATGCTCCTGGACCTTGTCATCACAATGTTTCACGACCATGTCATGAAAATTTTCAATGGCCCTTGTCATCATAATGCTCCAAGCCCCAGTCATCACAATGCTCCATTATATTTGTCATCACAATCCTCCATTACATTTGGCATCACAATTTTCCATGACATTGTTATCGCAATGGACCATGACATATGTCATCACAATGCTCCCTGACACCTGTCTTCACAATACTCCATGACCTTCTCATCACAATGCTCCATGCCTTTGTCATCACAATGCACCATGCCCACTGTCATCACAATAATCTATGAAACTTGTCAGAACAATGCTCCATGCGCCTGTCATCACAATGCTCCATGCCCCTGTCATCACAATGCTCCATGAACCCTGTCATCACAATGCTCCGTGACTCCAATCATCACAATGCTTCATAACGTTTATCATCACAATGGTCCATGCCCGTATCATCACAAGGCTCTGTGACCTTTGTAACCACAATGCTCCTTGAACATTTCATCACAATTCTCTGTGATCCTTGTCATCAAAATGCTCCATGTCTTTGTCAGAACAATGCTCCATAACCATTGTCATCACAATGTGCCACACGCATTTCATCACAACGGCCCACAAACTTGTCATTGCAATGCTCCACAAACCTTGTAATCACAATGCTTCATGCACTTCTCATCAAAATGTTCTCTCACCAGAGATATCACAGTGTTCCATCACTAGTCATCACAATACCCCATCACGCCTCTAATCACAATATTCTATGACACTTGTCATCACAATGCTACATCCCCTTATCATCACAATGTTCCTTGACCCCTGACATCACAATGTTCCATAAACCCTGTCATCAAAATGCTCCATGACCTTTTCATCCGAAAGCTCCATGACCCCTGACATCACAATGTTCTATAACCCCTGCCATCAAAATGTTCCATTACACTTTTTATCAAATTGCTGCATGACCCGGTCATCAAAATGCTCCCTGCCCTTCTCATCACAATGCAACATGCCCTTGTCAGCAAAATGCTCCAAGACTTGTCATCACAACCCTCCATGACCATTGGCATCACAATGTTCCATGTCATTGTCATCAAAAAGCTACATGAACCTTTTCATAACATTACTCAATGCCATTATCTTCACAAAGCAACATGACACTTTTCATCACAATGTTCGATGCCCTTCTCATCACAATAATCCATGAAACATTTCAGACCAATGTTCCATGCCCTTCTCATCACAATGCTCCTTTAAATCTGTCATAACAATGCACCATGACCCCTGCCATCACAATGCTCCATGGCCTAGTCATCACAAGGTTTCATGACACTTGTCATCACAGTGCTGAAGTCACCTGTAATCACAAAAATCCATGCCCTTATCATCACAAAGCTCCATGACGCATGTCAACAGAATGTTCCATGGCTTTCTCATCACAATGCTCCATGTCATTGTCATCACAATGCTCCAATAACACTCTCATCACAATGCTCCATGCCCTTGACATGACAATGCTCTATTACACCTGTCATAACAATGCTCCATGACTACTGCCATCACGATGGTCCTTGGACTTTTCATCACAAGGCTCCATGACCCTTCTCATCACATGCTCCAAGACACCTGTAATCACAATCCTCCATGCCCCTTTGCATCTCAATGATCCATGAACCCTGTCATCACAATGCAACATGCCCATCCTCATAATGCTTCATGCTATTGTCATCACAAAGAAATCAAAATGTTCCATGAACTCTGTCATAACAATGCTCCAAACCCTTGTGATCACAATATTACATAACACTTGTCATCACAATGCCCCATGACACTCGTCATCACAATTATCCATGGTCTGCTCATCACAATTCTCCATGACCTTTGTCATCGCAATGCTCCATAAACCTTGTAATCACAATGCTCCTTTCCCTTCTCATCAAAATGCTCCACTACTCCTCTCATAACAATGCTCGATGACCCATGCAATCACAATGTTCCACGGCCTTTTCATTACAAGTCTCCCCGACGCTTGTCATCACAGTGCTCCATGCGCTTGTCAGCACAGTACTCCATGGCACATGTCATCAAAATGCACTATGTGCTTGTCATCAGAGTGCTACAAAATTTGTCTTCACAATGCTCCATGACCTTTGTCATCACAATACTCAATACACTTGTCATCACAATGCTCCCTGACACTTGTCATCAAAATGCTTCTAGAACCCTGTCACAAAAAGGCTCCATGCCTTTTTCATCACAAGGCCCCATGCCATTTCCATCACAATGCGCCATGCCAGTGTCATGAAAATACACCACAAGCTTGTCATCAGAATGCTCCATGACCCTTGTCATCACAATTCTCCATGCATTTTCAGCACAATTCTCCCTGACCCTTGTCATCACAATGCCCAAAGCCATTGTCATCAAAATGCTCCATTACCTTTGTCATCAGAATCCTCCATGACACTTGGCATCACAATGCTCCATGCCATTCTTATCACAATGGGCCATTACATATGTCAACACAATGCTCCCTGACACCTGTCTTCACAATACTGCATGACCTGGTCATCACAATGCTCCATGACACCGGGCATCACAATGTCCACGGTGTTGTCATCACAAGTCTCCTTGACAACTGTCATCACAATGCTCCAAGAACCCTGTTATCACAAATCTCCATGCTCTTGTCATCACAAAGCTCCATGACACATGTCATCAGAATGTTCCATGGACTTCTCATCAAAATGCTCCATGCCCTTGTCATCACCGTGCTCCAACACCCCTGTAATGACAATGCTCCATGCCCCTTTTCATCAGTATGCTCCATAAGATTTGTCACCACAAGGCTCCATGGTTTTCTCATCACAGTGCTCCAGGATATTGTCATCACAATGCTTCACGACCTTGTCATGAAAATTCTCAATGGCCCTTGTCATCATAATGCTCCAAGCCCTAGTCACCACAATGCTCCATTATATTTGTCATCACAATCCTCCATTACATTTGGCATTACCTTGCTCCCTGCCATTGTCATCGCAATGGACCATGACATAAGTCATGACAATGCTCACTGACACCTGTCTTCACAATACTCCATGACCTTCTCATCACAATGATCCATGCCCTTGTCATCACAATGCACCATGTCCAATGTCATCACAATAATCTATGAAAATTGTCAAACCAATGATCCATGCCCCTGACATCACAACGCTCAAATCCCTTGTCATCACAATGCTCCATGACCCCTGTCATCACAATGCTCCGTGACTCCAGGCATCACAGTGCTTCATAACTTTTGTCATCACAATGGTCCATGCCCGCGTCATCACAAGGCTCTGTGACCTTTGTAACCACAATGCTCCATGAAATTCCCATCACAATGCTCCGTGACCCTTGTCATCACAATGCTCCATGCCTTTGTCAGAAGAATGCTCCATGACTCTTGTCATCACTATGTGCCACGCGTTTTCATCACAACGGTCCAGAAATTTGTCATGGCAATGCTCCATAAACATTGTAATCACAATGCTCCATGCCCTTCTCATCACAAGGCTCCATTACATCTGTTATAACAATGCTCCATGAACCCTGCCATCCCAATGTTACACTGTCTTGTCATCTCAAGGCTCCATGACACTTGTCATCACTATGCTCCAAGACCACTGTAAACACATTGCTCGCTGCCCTTGTCATCACAAAGCTCCATGTCACATGTCATCAGAATGTTCCATGGCTTTCTCATGAAAATGTTCCATACACTTGTCCTCATAGTGTTCCAAGACCCCTGTAATCACAATGCTCCATGCCACTTTTCATCTCAAGGCTCCATGAACCCTGTCATCACAATGCATCATGCCCATCATCATAATGCTTCAGGCTATTGTGAGCACAATGAAATCAAAATTCTCCATGACCTCTCTCATCACAATGCTCCATGACCCCTATCATCACAATATTCCATGAACATGTTCAGCCCAAAGCTCCATAACCCTTGTCATCACAATGATCCATGACCTTGTCATCCCAGTGCTCCATGACCCCTGTATTCACAATGCTCCGTGACGATTGTCATTACAGAGCTCCATGACACCTGTCATCACAATGCTCCATGGCTTTGTCAGCAAAATGCTACATGACCTTGTCATTACAATGCTCTATGCACTTGTCATCACAATACTCCATTACCATTGTCATCACAATATTCCATGAACCGTGAGATCACATTGCTTCATTGCCTTGTCATCAAAATGCTCCATGCTCCTTGAAATCAAAATGATCCATGACCTCTGTCATCACAATGCTCCAAACCCTTGTGATCACAGTGTTCCATAACACACGTCATCACAAAGCTCCATGCCCTTTTCATCACAATTCTCCATGACCTTTGTCATCACAATTCTCAATACACTTGTCATCACAATGCTCCCTGACCCTTGTTGTCAGAATGCTCCTTGAACCCTGTCACGAAAAGGCTACATGCCTTTTCATCACAATGCCCCATGCCGCTTTCATCAAAATGCTCCATGCCATTGTCATCAAAATACTCCACAATCTTGTCATCAGAATGTTCCATGACCCTTGTCATCACAATTCTCCATGCACTTGTCAGCACAATGCTCCCTGACCCTTGTCATCACAATGCCCCAAGCCATAGTCATCACAATGCTCCATTACATTTGTCATCAGAATCCTCCATGACACTTGGCATCACAATGCTCCATGCCATTGTCATCACAATGGGCCATTACATATGTCATCAGAGTGATCCAGGACAGCTGTCTTCACAATACTGCATGACTTGGTCATCACAATGCTCCATGCCCTTGTCATCACAATGCGCCATTCCAAATGTCATCGCAATAATCCATGAAACTTATTAGACCAATGCTCCATGCCCTTGTCATCACAATGCTCCATGACCCATGTATTCACAATGCTCCGTGACGCTTGTCACCACAGTGCTCCATGACACCTGTCATCACAATGCTCCATGCCTTTGTCAGCAAATTGCTACATGACCTTGTCATTACAATGCTCTATGCGCTTATCATCACAATACTCCATTACCATTGCCATCACAATCCTCCATGAACCTTGGGATCACATTGCTTCATGCCCTTGTCATCACAATGCTCCATGCTCCTCGAAATTAAAATGATCCATGACCTCTCTCATCACAATGCTCCAAACACTTGTGATCACAATGTTCCATAACCCTTGTCATCACAACGCTCCATGATGCCTGTCATCACAATACTCCATGCCCTTTTCATCACAGTGCTCCATGACCTTTGTCATCACAATTCTCAATACACTATTCATCACAATGCTCCCTGACACTTGTCGTCAGAATGCTCCTTGAACCCTGTCACGAAAAGACTCCATGCCTTTTTCATCACAATGTCCCATGCCATTTTCAACACAATGGTCCATGCCACTGTTATCAAAATACTCCGCACGCTTGTCAACAGAATTCTCCATGATGCTTGTCATCACAATTCTCCATGCACTTGTCAGCACAATGCTCACTGACCCTTGTCATCACAGTGCCCCAGGCCATTGTCATCACTATGCTCCATTACCTTTGTCATCAGAATCCTCCATGACACTTGGCATCACAATGCTCCATGCCATTGTCATCACAATGGGCCATTACATATGTCAACACAATGCTCCCTGACACCTGTCTTCACAATACTGAATGACCTGGTTATCACAATGCTCCATGCCCATGTCACCACAATGTGACATACCAACTCTCATCGCAATAATCCATTAAACTTATTAGTCCAAAACTCCATGCCGTTGTCATCACAATGCTCCATGCCGTTGTTATCACAATGCTCCATGACCCCTGTCATCACAATGCTGCGTTACTCCAGTCATCAAAATGCTTCATGAACCGTGTCATCACAGTTGTCCATGCCCTCGTCATCAACAGTCTCTGTGACATTTTGACCACAATGCTCCATGAACTTTTCATCACAATGCTCTTTTACCCTTGTCATCACAATGCTCTATGCCTTTCTCAGCACAGTGCTCCATGACGCTTGTCATCACAGTGCTCCATGCTCTTGTCAGCACAGTGCTCCATGGCACATGTCATCACAATGCACTATGCGCTTGTCATCACAGTGCTCCACAATTTGTCTTCACAATGCTCCATAAACTTTGTCATCACAATGCTCCATGCACTTCTCATCAAAATGCTCTCTCACCACTGATATCACAATGCTACATCACTATTCGTCACAATACTCCCTCACACCTGTCATCATAATGTTCCATGACTCCTATCATCACAATGGTCCATGAACTTATCATCACAATGTTCGATGACCCCTGACATCACAATGTTCCATAACACCATCATCAAAATATTCCATGACCCTTTTTTTCAAATTTCTCCATGACCCTGTCATCACAATGCTCACTGCCCTTCTCATCACAATGCAAAACGCCCTTGTCTTCAAAATGCTCCATGACCTTTTTCATCACAAAGATCCATGACACTTGTCATCACAATGCTCCGTGTCCTTGTCATCACAGTGCTCAATGAACGCTCTCATCACATTGCTCCATGCCCTTGTCATCACAAAGCTCCATAACACATGTCATCAGAATGCTCCATGGGTTTCTCATCAAAATGATCCATGCCCTTGCCATCACAATGCTCCATTACACCTGTCATAACAATGCTCCATGACCCCTGCCATCAAGATGTTCCTTGGACTTGTCATCACAAGGATCCATGACCCTTCTCATCACAATGCTCCAAGACCCCTGTAATCACAATGCTCCATGCCCATTTTCATCTCAATGATCCATGAACCCTGTCATCACAATGCACCATGCCCATCATCATAAAGCTTCATGCTATTGTCATCACAACGATATCAAAATGCTCCATGAACTCTGCCATAAAAATGCTGCATACCCTTGTGATCACAATATTCCATAACACTTGTCATCACAATGCCCCTTGAAACTCGTCATCACAATTATCCATGGTCTTCTCATCACAATGCTCCATGACCTTTGCCATCACAATGCTCAATACCCTTGTCATCAAAATGCTCCCTCACACTTGTTGTCTGTATGCTCCTTGAACACTGTCATGAGAAGGCTCCATGCCTTTCTCATCAAAATGATCCATGCCCTTTTCATCACAATGCTCCAAGACCACTGTAATCACAATGCTCCATGCCCTTGTTATCACAAAGCTCAATGACGCATGTCATTAGAATGTTCCTTGGCCTTCTCCTCACATTGCTCCATGCCCTAGTCATCACAATGTTCCAAGACCCCGGTAATCACAGTGGTCCATGCCCCTTTTCATCAGTAGGCTCCATGAGATGTGTCATCACAAGGCTCCATGGTTTTCTTATCACAATGATCCAGGAACTTGTCATCACAATGCTTCACGACATTGTCATGAAAATTCTCAATGGCCCTTGTCATCATAATGCCCCAAACCCTAGTCAACACAATGCTCCATTATAATTGTCATCACAATCCTCCATTACATTTGGCATCACAACACTCCCTGCCATTGTCATCGCAATGGAACATGACATATGTCATCACAATGCTCCCTGGCAACTTTCTTCAATATACTCCCTGAACTTCTCATCACAGTGTTCCATGCCCTTGTCATCCCAATGCTCCATGCCCTTGTCATCACAATGCTCCATGACCCAAGTCATCACAATGCTCCGTGACTCCAGTCATCACAATGCTTCATAACATTTGTCATCACAATGGTCCATGCCCACGTCATCACAAGACTCTGTGACCATTGTAACCACAATAATCCATGAACTTTTCATCACAATGCTCCGTGACCCTTGTCATCACAATGCTCCATGCCTTTGTCAGAAAAATGCTCCATGACCCTTGTCATCACAATGTGCCACGCGCTTTTCATCAAAAGAGTCCACAAATTTGTCATGGCAATACTCCATAAACCTTGTAATCACAATGCTCCATGCCCTTCTCATCCCAATGCTCCATTAAACCTGTCGTAACAATGCTAAATGACCCTTGCTATCACAATGTTCCACGGCCTTGTCATCAAAAGGCTCCATGACACTTGTCATCACAATGCTCCAAGACCCCTGTAATCACACTGCTCCGTGCTCTTGCCATCACAAAGCTCCATGACACATGTCATCATAATGTTCCATGGCCTTCTCCTCAAAATGCTCCATGCCCTTGTCATCACAATGCTCCAAGACCCCTGTTATCACAATACTCCATGCCCCTTTTCATCTCAATGCTCCATGAACCCTGTCATCACAATGCATCATGCACATCATCATAATGCTTCCGGCTATTGTCAGCGCAATGAAAACAAAATTCTCCATGACCTCTCTCATCACAATGCTCCATGACCCCAGTCATCAAAATACTCCATGAACATTTTCAGCCAATGCACCATGACACTTGTCATCACAATGATTCTTGCCCTTGTCATCCCAATGCTCCATGACCCATGTATTCACAATGATCCGTGACGCTTGTCATCACAGTGCCCCATGACACCTGTCATCACAACGCTCCATGCCTTTTTCAGCAAATTGCTACATGACCTTTTCATTACAATGCTCTATGTGCTTGTCTTCACAATACTCCATTACCATTGTCATCACAATCCTCCATGAACCTTGGGATCACATTGCTTCATGCCCTTGTCATCACAATGCTCCATGCTCCTTGAAATCAAAATGATCCATGACCTCTGTCATCACAATGCTCCAAAGCATTGTGATCACAAAGTTCCATAACACTTGTCATCACAACGCTCCATGATGCCTGTCATCACAATACTCCATGCCCCTTTCATCACAATGCTCCATGACCTTTTTCATCACAATTCTCAATACACTTGTCATCACAATGCTCCCTGACATTTGTCGTCAGAATGTTCCTTGAACCCTGTCACGAAAACGCTCCATGCCTTTTTCTTCACAATGTCCCATGCAATTTTCATCACAATGCTCCATGCTTTTGTCATCAAAATACTCCACAAGCTTGTCATCAGAGTGCTCCATGACACTTGTCATCACAATTCTCCATGCACTTGTCAGCACAATGCTCCCTGACCCTTGTCATCACAGTGTCCAAAGCCATTGTCATCACTATGCTCCATTACCTTTGTCATCAGAATCCTCCATGACACTTGGCATCACAATGCTCCATGCCATTGTCATCACAGTGGGCCATTACATATGTCATCACAATGCACCCTGACACCTGTCTTCACAATACTGCATGACCTGGTTATCACAATGCTCCATGTCCTTGTCATCACAATGCGCCATTCCAACTGTCATCGCAATAATCCATGAAACTTATTAGACCAATGCTTCATGCCCTTTTCATCACAATGTGCCATTCCAACTGTCATCGCAATAATCCATGAAACTAATTAAACCAATGCTCCATGCCCTTGTCAACACAATGCTCCATGACCTTGTTATCACAATGCTCCATGACCCTTGTCATCACAATGCTCCGTGACTCCAGTCATCACAATGCTTCATGAACTTTGTCATCACAATGGTCCATGCCCTCGTCATCAACAGTCTCTGTGACCATTTTGACAACAATGCTCCATGAACTTTTCATCACAATGCTCTTGACCCTTGTCATCACAATGCTCTATGCCTTTCTCAGCAAAATTCTCCGTTACCCTTGTCATCACAATGCTCCATGCGCTTGTCAACACAGTGCTCCATGACACATGTCATCACAATGCACCATGCGCTTGTCATCACAGTGCTCCACAATCTTGTCTTCACAAAGCTCCATAAATCTTGTTATCACAATGCTCCATGTACTTCTCATCAAAATGCTCTCTCAGTACTGATATCACAATGTTACATCACTATTCGTCACAATACTCCCTCAACCCTGTCATCAAAATGTTCCATGACTCCTGTCATCACAATGGTACATGCACTTATCATCACAAAGTTCCGTGACCCCTGACATCAAAATGTTCCATAATCCTGTCATCAAAATGCTCCATGACCCTTTTCATCAAAATGCTCCATGACCCCTGACATCACAATGTTCCATAACCACTGTCATCAAAATATTCCATGACCCTTTTCTTCAAATTGCTCCATGACTCTGTCATCACAATGCTCCCTGCACTTCTCATCACAATGCACAACGCCCTTGTCTTCAAAATGCTCTAAGACCTTTTTCATCACAAAGATCCATGACACTTGTCATCACAATGCTCCATGTCCTTGTCATCACAGTGCTCAATGAACACTCACATCACATTGCTCCATGCCCTTGTCATCACAAAGCTCCATTACACCTGTCATAAAAATGCTCCATGACCCCTGCCATCAAGATGTTCCTTGGGCTTGTCATCACAAGGATCCATGACCCTTCTCATCACAATGCTCCAAGACCCCTGTAATCACAATGCTGCATGCCCATTTTCATCTCAATGATCCATGAACCCTGTCATCACAATACACCATGCCCATCATCATAAAGCTTCATGCTATTGTCATCACAATGATATCAAAACGCTCCATGAACTCTGCCATAAAAATGCTGCATTCCCTTGTGATCACAATATTCCATAACACTTGTCATCACAATGCCCCTTGAAACTCATCATCACAATTATCCATGGTCTTCTCATCACAATGCTCCATGACCTTTGTCATCACAATGCTCAATACCCTTGTCATTAAAATGCTACCTCACACTTGTTGTCTGTATGCTCCTTGAACCCTGTCATGAGAAGGCTCCATGCCTTTCTCATCACAATGATCCATGCCCTTTTCATCACAATGCTCCAAGACCACTGTAATCACAATGCTCCATGCCCTTGTTATCACAAAGCTCAATGACGCATGTCATTGGAATGTTCCTTGGCCTTCTCCTTACATTGCTCCATGCCCTAGTCATCACAATGTTCCAAGACCCAGGTAATCACAGTGGTCCATGCCCCTTTTCATCAGTATGCTCCATGAGATGTGTCATCACAAGGCTCCATGGTTTTCTTATCACAATGATCCAGGAACTTGTCATCACAATGCTTCACGGCATTGTCATGAAAATTCTCAATGGCCCTTGTCATCATAATGCCCGAAACCCTAGTCATCACAATGCTCCATTATAATTGTCATCACAATCCTCCATTACATTTGGCATCACAACACTCCCTGCCATTGTCATCGCAATGGAACATGACATATGTCATCAAAATGCTCCCTGGCAACTTTCTTCAAAATACTCCCTGAACTTCTCATCACAATGTTCCACGCCCTTGTCATCCCAATGCTCCATGCCCTTGTCATCACAATGCTCCATGACCCAAGTCATCACAATGCTCCGTGACTCCAGTCATCACAATGCTTCATAACATTTGTCATCACAATGGTCCATGCCCGCGTCATCACAAGGCTCTGTGACCATTGTAACCACAATAATCTATGAACATTTCATCACAATGCTCCGTGACCCTTGTCATCACAATGCTCCATGCCTTTGTCAGAAAAATGCTCCATGACCCTTGTCATCACAATGTGCCACGCGCTTTTCATCAAAACAGTCCACAAATTTGTCATGGCAATACTCCATAAACCTTGTAATCACAATGCTCCATGCCCTTCTCATCTCAATGCTCCATTAACCCTGTCATAACAATGCTCCATGACCCTTGCCATCACAATGTTCCACGGCCTTGTCATCACAAGGCTCCATGACAATTGTCATCACAATGCTCCAAGACCCCTGTAATCACACTGCTCCGGGCCCTTGCCATCACAAAGCTCCATGACACATGTCATCATAATGTTCCATGGCCTTCTCCTCAAAATGCTCCATGCCCTTGTCATCACAATGCTCCAAGACCCCTGTTATCACAATACTCCATGCCCCTTGTGATCTCAATGCTCCATGAACCCTGTCATCACAATGCATCATGCACATCATCATAATGCTTCCGGCTATTTTCAGCGTAATGAAATCAAAATTCTCCATGACCTCTCTCATCACAATGCTCCATGACCCCTGCATCAAAATACTCCATGAACATTTTCAGCCCAATGCTCCATGACACTTGTCATCACAATGATTCTTGCCCTTGTCATCCCAATGCTCCATGACCCATGTATTCACAATGATCCGTGATGCTTGTCATCACAGTGCCCCATGACACCTGTCATCACAACGCTCCATGCCTTTGTCAGCAAATTGCTACATGACCTTGTCATTACAATGCTCTATGCGCTTGTCTTCACAATACTCCATTACCATTGTCATCACAATCCTCCATGAACCTTGGGATCACATTGCTTCATGCCCTTGTCATCACAATGCTCCATGTCATTGTCATCACAGTGTGCCATTACATATGTCATCACAATGTTCCCTGACACCTGTCTTCACAATACTGCATGACCTGGTTATCACAATACTCCATGTCCTTGTTATCACAACGCGCCATTCCAACTGTCATCGCAATAATCCATGAAACTTATTAGACCAATGCTCCATGCCCTTTTCATCACAATGTGCCTTTCCAACTGCCATCGCAATAATCCATGAAACTATTTAAACCAATGCTCCATGCGCTTGTCAACACAATGCTCCATGACCTTGTTATCACAATGCTCCATGACCCCTGTCATCACAATGCTCCGTGACTCCAGTCATCACAATGCTTCATGAACTTTGTCATCACAATGGTCCATGCCCTCGTCATCAACAGTCTCTGTGACCATTTTGACAACAATGCTCCATGAACTTTTCATCACAATGCTCTTGACCCTTGTCATCACAATGCTCTATGCCTTTCTCAGCAAAATTCTCCGTTACCCTTGTCATCACAATGCTCCATGCGCTTGTCAACACAGTGCTCCATGACACATGTCATCACAATGCACCATGCGCTTGTCATCACAGTGCTCCACAATCTTGTCTTCACAAAGCTCCATAAATCTTGTTATCACAATGCTCCATGTACTTCTCATCAAAATGCTCTCTCACTACTGATATCACAATGTTACATCACTATTCGTCACAATACACCCTCACCCCTGTCATCAAAATGTTCCATGACTCCTGTCATCACAATGGTACATGCACTTATCATCACAAAGTTCCATGACCCTGACATCAAAATGTTCCATAATCCCGTCATCAAAATGCTCCATGACCCTTTTCATCAAAATGCTCCATGACCCCTGACATCACAATGTTCCATAACCGCTGTCATCAAAATATTCCATGACCCTTTTCTTCAAATTGCTCCATGACCCTGTCATCACAATGCTCCCTGCCCTTCTCATCACAATGCACAACGCCCTTGTCTTCAAAATGCTCCATGACCTTTTTCATCACAAAGATCCATGACACTTGTCATCACAATGCTCCGTGTCCTTGTCATCACAGTGCTCAATGAACGCTCTCATCACATTGCTCCATGCCCTTGTCATCACAAAGCTCCATAACACATGTCATCAGAATGCTCCATGGGTTTCTCATCAAAATGATCCATGCCCTTGCCATCACAATGCTCCATTACACCTTTCATAACAATGCTCCATGACCCCTGCCATCAAGATGTTCCTTGGCCTTGTCATCACAAGGATCCATGACCCTTCTCATCACAATGCTCCAAGACCCCTGTAATCACAATGCTCCATGCCCATTTTCATCTCAATGATCCATGAACCCTGTCATCACAATGCACCATGCCCATCATCATAAAGCTTCATGCTATTGTCATCACAATGATATCAAAATGCTCCATGAACTCTGCCATAAAAATGCTGCATACCCTTGTGATCACAATATTCCATAACACTTGTCATCACAATGCCCCTTGAAACTCGTCATCACAATTATCCATGGTCTTCTCATCACAATGCTCCATGACCTTTGTCATCACAATGCTCAATACCCTTGTCATCAAAATGCTCCCTCACACTTGTTGTCTGTATGCTCCTTGAACCCTGTCATGAGAAGGCTCCATGCCGTTCTCATCACAATGATCCATGCCCTTTTCATCACAATGCTCCAAGAACACTGTAATCACAATGCTCCATGCCCTTGTTATGACAAAGCTCAATGACGCATGTCATTAGAATGTTCCTTGGCCTTCTCCTCACATTGCTCCATGCCCTAGTAATCACAATGTTCCAAAACCCCGGTAATCACAGTGGTCCATGCCCCTTTTCATCAGTATGCTCCATGAGATGTGTCATCACAAGGCTCCATGGTTTTCTTATCACAATGATCCAGGAACTTGTCATCACAATGCTTCACGACATTGTCATGAAAATTCTCAATGGCCCTTGTCATCATAATGCCCGAAACCCTAGTCATCACAATGCTCCATTATAATTGTCATCACAATCCTCCATTACACTTGGCATCACAACACTCCCTGCCATTGTCATTGCAATGGAACATGACATATGTCATCACAATGCTCCCTGACAACTTTCTTCAAAATACTCCCTGAACTTCCATCACAATGTTCCATGCCCTTGTCATCCCAATGATCCATGCCCTTGTCATCACAATGCTCCATGACCCAAGTCATCACAATGCTCCGTGACTCCAGTCATCACAATGCTTCATAACATCTGTCATCACAATGGTCCATGCCCGCGTCATCACAAGGCTCTGTGACCATTGTAACCACAATAATCCATGAACTTTTCATCACAATGCTCCATGACACTTGTCATCACAATGCTCCATGCCTTTGTCAGAAAAATGCTCCATGACCCTTGTCATCACAATGTGCCACGTGCTTTTCATCAAAACAGTCCACAAATTTGTCATGGCAATACTCCATAAACCTTGTAATCACAATGCTCCATGCCCTTCTCATCACAATGCTCCATTAACCCTGTCATAACAATGCTCCATGACCCTTGCCATCACAATGTTCCACGGCCTTGTCATCACAAGTCTCCATGACACTTGTCATCACAATGCTCCAAGACCCCTGTAATCACACTGCTCCGGGCCCTTGCCATCACAAAGCTCCATGACACATGTCATCATAATGTTCCATGGCCTTCTCCTCAAAATGCTCCATGCCCTTGTCATCACAATGCTCCAAGACCCCTGTTATCACAATACTCCATGCCCCTTGTCATCTCAATGCTCCATGAACCCTGTCATCACAATGTATCATGCACATCATCATAATGCTTCCGGCTATTGTCAGTGCAATGAAAACAAAATTCTCCATGACCTCTCTCATCACAATGCTCCATGACCCCTGCATCAAAATACTCCATGAACATTTTCAGCCCAATGCTCCGTGACACTTGTCATCACATTGATTCTTGCCCTTGTCATCCCAATGCTCCATGACCCATGTATTCACAATGATCCCTGACGCTTGTCATCACAGTGCCCCATGACACCTGTCATCACAACGCTCCATGCCTTTGTCAGCAAATTGCTACATGAACTTGTCATTACAATGCTCTATGCGCTTGTCTTCACAATACTCCATTACCATTGTCATCACAATCCTCCATGAACCTTGGGATCACATTGCTTCATGCCCTTGTCATCACAATGCTCCATGCTCCTTGAAATCAAAATGATGCATGACCTCTGTCATCACAATGCTCCAAAGCCTTGTGATCACAAAGTTCCATAACACTTGTCCTCACAACGCTCCATGATGCCTGTCATCACAATACTCCATGCCCTTTTCATCACAATGCTCCATGACCTTTGTCATCACAATTCTCAATACACTTGTCATCACAATGCTCCCTGACACTTGTCGTCGCAATGTTCCTTGAACCCTGTCACGAAAAGTCTCCATGCCTTTTTCTTCACAATGTCCCATGCCGTTTTCATCACAATGCTCCATGCTTTTGTCATCAAAATACTCCACAAGCTTGTCATCAGAGTGCTCCATGACCCTTGTCATCACAATTCTCCATGCACTTGTCAGCACAATGCTCCCTGACCCTTGTCATCACAGTGTCCAAAGCCATTGTCATCACTATGCTCCATTACCTTTGTCATCAGAATCCTCCATGACACTTGCCATCACAATGCTCCATGCCATTGTCATCACAGTGGGCCATTACATATGTCATCACACTGCTCCCTGACACCTGTCTTCACAATACTGCGTGAACTGGTTATCACAATGCTCCATGTCCTTGTCATCACAAAGCTCCATGACACATGTCATCAGAATGCTCCATGGCCTTCTCATCACAATGCTCCATGCCTTTGCCATCACAATGCTTCATTACCGCTGTCATAACAGTGCTCCATGTCCCCTGCCATCACGTTATTCCACGGACATGTCATAACAAGCCTCCATGACCCTTCTCATCACAATGCTCCAAGACCCCTGTAATCACAATGCTCCATGCCGCATTTCATCTCAATGATCCATGAACCCTGTCATCACAATGCACCATCCCCATCATCATAATGCTTCATGCTATTGGCATCACAATGAAATCAAAATGCTCCATGACATCTGTCATAACAATTGTCCAAACCCTTGTGATCACAATATTCCATAACACTTTTCATCTCAATGCCCCATAATGCTCGTCATCACAATTATCTATGGTCTTCTTATCACAATGCTCCATGACTTTTTTCATCACAATGCTCAATACCTTTGTCATCAAAATGCTCCCTGACACTTGTTGTCTGTATGCTTCTTGTACCCTGTCATGAGAAGGCTCCATGCCTTTTTCATCACAATGATCCATGCCCTTTTCATCACAATGCTCCAAGACACCTCTAATCACAATGCTCCATGCCCTTGTCATCACAAAACTCAATGACGCATGTCACTAGAAGGCTCCTTGGCCTTCTCCTCACAATGCTCCATGCCCATGCCATCACAATGTTCTAAGACCCCTGTAATCACAATGGTCCATGTTCCTTTTCTTCAGTATGCTCCATGAGATTTGTCATCACAAGGCTCCATGGTTTTCTCATCACAATTCTCCAAGACCTTGTCATCACAATGCTTCATGACCTTGTCATGAAAATTCTCAATGGCCCTTGTCATCATAATGCTCCAAGCCCTAGTCATAATAATTCTCCATTATATTTGTCATCACAATCCTCCATTACATTTGGCATCACAATGCTCCCTGCCATTGTCATCGCAATGGACCATGACATATGTCATCACAATGCTCCCTGACAACTTTCTTCAAAATACTCCCTGAACTTCTCATCACAATGCTCCATGCCCCTGTCATCACAATGCACCATGCCCTTGTCATCACAGTGCTCCATGACCCCTGATATCACAATGCTCCATGATTCCAGTTATCACAATGCTTCATAACATTATTCATCACAATGTTCCATGCCCGCATCATCACGAGGATCTGTGACCGTTGTAACCACAATGCTCCATGAACTTTTCATCACAATGCTCTGTGACACTTGTCATCACAATGCTCCATGCCGTTGTCAGAAAAATGCTCCATGACCCTTGTCATCACAATGTGCCACGCGATTTTCATCACAACGGTCCACAAACTTGTCATTGCAATGCTCCATAAACCTTGAAATCACAATGCTCCTTTCCCTTCTCATCACAATGCTCCATTACCCCTATCATAACAATGATCCATGAACCCTGCCATCACAGTGTTCCACGACATTGTCATCACAAGGCTCTAAGACACTTGTCATCACAATGCTCCAAGAACCATGTAATCACAATGCTCCATGCCCTTGTCATCACAAAGTTCCATGACACATGTCATCAGAATGTACCATGGCCTTCTCTTCAAAATGCTCCATGCCCTTGTCATCACAGTGCTCCAAGACCCATGTAATCACAATGCTCCATGCCCCATTTCATCAGTATGCTCCATGAGATTTGTCATCACAAGGCTCCATGGATTTCTCATCACAATGCTCCAGGACCTTGTCATCACAATGCTTCACGACCTTGCCATGAAAATTTCAATGGCCCTTGTCATCATAATGCTCCAAGCCAAAGTCATCACAATGCTCCATTATATTTGTCATCACAATCCTCCATTACATTTGGCATCACAATGCTCCCTGCCATTGTCATCACAAAAGTCCATGACATATGTCATCACAATGCTCCCTGACACCTATCTTCACAATACTCCATGACCTTCTCATCACAGTGCTCCATGCCCTTGTCATCACAATGCTCCATGACACCTGTCACCCCAATATTCCGTGACTCCAGGCATCACAATGCTTCATAACATTTGTCATCACAGTGGTCGATGCCCGAGTCATCACAAGGCTCTGTGACCTTTGTAACGACAATGCTGCATGATCTTTTCATCACAATGCTCCATGACCCTTGTCATCACAATGCTACATGCATTTGTAAGAAAAATGCGCCAAGTCACCTGTCATGACCCTTGTCATCACAATTCTGCATGCACTTGTCAGCACCATGCTCCCTTACCCTTGTCATCACAATGCTCCCTGCCATTGTCATCGCAATGCACCATGACATATGTCATCACAATGCTCCCTGACACCTGTCTTCACAATACTCCATGACCTCCTCATCACAATGATCCATGCGCTTGTCAGCACAATGCACCATGTCCACTGTCATCACAGTAATCTATGAAACTTGTCAGACCAATGCTACATGCCCCTGACATCATAGTGCTCCATGCACTTGTCATCAAAATGCTCCATGACCCCTGTCATCACAATGCTCCGTGACTCCAGGCATCACAACGCTTCATAACATTTGTCATCACAGTGGTTCATGCCCGCGTCATCAAAAGCCTCTGTGACCTTTGTAACCACAATGCTCCATGAAATTACCATCACAATGCTCTGTGACCCTTGTCATCACAATGCTCCATGCCTTTGTCAGAAAAATGCTCCATGACCCTTGTCATCACAATATGCCACGCTCTTTTCATCACAACGGTCCACAATTTTTTATGGCAATGCTCCATAAAACTTGTAATCAAAATGCTCCATGACCTTCTCATCACAATGCTCCATTACCGCTATCATAACAATGCTCCATGACCCTTGCCATCACAATGTTCCACGGCCTTGTCATCACAAGGCTGAATGACACTTGTCATCACATTGCTCCAAGACCCCTGTATTCACAATGCTCCATACCCTTGTCATCACAAAGTCAATGACACGTCATCAGAATGTTCCATGGCCTTCTCATCAAAATGCTCCTTGCCATTGTCATCACAATGCTCCAAGTCCCCTGTAATCACAATGCTCCATGCCCCTATTCATCTCAATGCTCCATGAACCCTGTCATCACAATGCATCATGTCCATCATCATAATGCTTCCGGCTATTGTCAGCACAATGAAATCAAAATTCTCCATGACCTCTGTCATCACAATGCTCCATGAACCCTGTCATCACAATACTCCATGAACATTTTCAGCCCAATGCTCCATGACACTTGTCATCACAATGATCCATGCCCTTGTCATCCCTATGCTCCATGACCCGTGTATTCACAATGCTCTGTGACGCTTGTCATCACAGTGCTCCATGACACCTGTCATCACAATGCTCCATGCTTTTGTCAGCAAATTGCTACATGACCTTTTCATTACAATGCTCTATGCAATTGTCATCACAATACTCCATTACCATTGTCATCACAATCCTCCATGAAACTTGGGATCACATTGCTTCATGCCCTTGTCATCACAATGCTCCATGCTCCTTGAAATCAAAATGATCCATGACCTCTGTCATCACAAAGTTCCATAACACTTGTGATCACATAGTTCCATAACACTTGTCATCACAACGCTCCGTGATGCCTGTCATCACAATACTCCATGCTCTTTTCATCACGATGTTCCATGAACTTTGTCATCACAATTCTCAATACACTTGTCATCACAATGCTCCCTGACACTTGTCTTCAGAATGCTCCTTGATCACTGTCACGAAAATGCTCTATGCCCTTTTCATCACAATGTTCCATGCCATTGTCTTCAAAATGCTCCACAAGCTTGTCATCAGAATGCTCCATGACCCTTGTCATCACAATTCTCCATGCACTTGTCAGCACAATGCTCCCTGACCCTTGTCATCACAATGCACAAAGCCATTGTCATCACAGTGCTCCATTACATTTGTCATCAGAATCCTCCATGACACATGGCATCACAATGCTCCAACCATTTCCATCACACTGGGCCATTATATATGTCATCACAATGCTCCCTGACACCTGTCTTCACAATACTGCATGACCTGGTCATCACAATGCTCCATGCCCTTGTCATCACAATGCACCATTCCAACTATCATCACAATAATCCATGAAACTTATTATACCAATGCTTCATGCCCTTGTCATCACAATGCTGCATGCCCTTGTTATCACAATGCTCCATGAACCCTGTCATCACAATACTCCGTGACTCCACTAATCACAATGCTTCATGACCTTTGTCATGACATTGGTCCAGGCCCTCGTCATCAGCAGTCTCTGTGACCTTGTTAACCACAATGCTCCATGAACTTTTCATCACAAAGCTCTTTGATCATTGTCATCACAATGCTCCATGACGCCTTTCATCACAGTGCTCCGTGACTCCAGGCATCACAATACTTCATAACATTTGTCATCACAGTGGTCCATGCCCGTGTCATCACAGGGCTCTGTGACCTTTGTAACCACCATGCTCCATGAACTTTTCATCACAATGCTCGGTGACCTTTGTCATTACAATGCTCCATGCCTTTGTCAGAAAAATGCTCCATGACCCTTGTCATTACAATGTGCCACGCGCTTTTCATCAAAACGGCCACAAATATGTCATGGAAATGGACCATAAACATTGTAATCACAATTCTCCATGCCCTTCTCATCACAGTGCTCCATTACAACTGTCATAACAATGCTCCATGACCTTTGTCATCACAATGCTCAATACAATTGTCATCAAAATGCTCCCTGACATTTGTTGTCTTTAGGCACCTTGAACCCTGTCATGATAATGTACCATGCCTTTTTCATCACAATGATCCATGCCCTTTTCATCACAATGTTGCAAGCCCCGTGTTATCACAATGCTCCATGCCCTTGTCATCACAAAACTCAAAGACACATGTCATTAGAATGATCCTTAGCCTTCTCATCACAATGCTCCTTGCCCTTGTCATCGCGATGCTCCATGACCCCTGTCATAGGAAGCTCCATGTGATTGTCATCACAATGTTTCACAACCTGGACATTAAAATTATCAATGGCCCTTGATATCACAATGCACCATGCCCTTATCATCACAATGCTCCTTTACTTTGTCACAACAATCCTCCAGAACACTTGGCATCACAATGCTCAATGATAATGTCATCAAACTGGAACATGACATATTTCATCACAATGCTCCCTGAAACCTTTCTTCAAAATAATCCATGACCTTGTCATCAGAGTGCTCCATGCTCCTTGAAATCAAAATTCTCCATGACCTCTGTCATAACAATGCTCCAAACCCTTGTGATCACAATATTCCTTAACACTTATCATCACAATGCCCCATAACGCTCGTCATCACAATTATCCATGGTCTTCTCATCACAATGCTGCATGACTTTTGTCATCACAATGCACTGTGACTCCAGTAATCACAATACTTCATGACCTTTGTCATCACAATGGTCCATGCCCTCGTCATAAACAGTCTCTGTGATATTTTTAACCACATGCTCCATGAACTTTTCATCACAATTCTCTTTGACCCTTGTCATCACAATGCTCTATGCCTTTCTCAGCACAATGCTCCATGACCCTTGTCATCACAATGCTCCATGCGCTTGTCAGAACAATGCTCCACGACACATTTCATCACAATGCACCATGCGTTGTCATCACAGTGCTCCAAAAGCTTTTCATCACAATTCTCCATAAAACTTGTCATCACAATGCTCCCTGCACTTCTCATCAAAATGCTCTCTCACCACTGATATCACAATGTTACATCACTATTCGTCACAATACTCCCTCACCCCTGTCATCACAATGTACAATGACTCCTGTCATCACAATTTTACATGCATTATCATCACAATATTCGATGACCACAGACACCACAATGTTCCCCAACCCCTGCCATCAAAATGTTCCATGACCATTTTCATCAAATTGCTCCATGACACTGCCATCAAAATGCTTCCTTCCCTTCTCATCACAGTGCACAACGCCCTTGTCATCAAAATGCTTCATGACCTTTGCCATCACAAAGATCAATGACGCTTGGCATCACAAAGCTCCATGCCGTTGTCATCACAAAGCTCCATGACACATGTCATCAGAATGCTCCATGGCCTTCTCATCACAATGCTCCATCCCCTTGCCATCACAATGCTCCATTACCGCTGTCATAACAATGCTCCATGACCACAGCCATCACGATGTTCCATGGCCTTATCATCACCAGGCTCCAAGACCCTTCTCTTCACAATGCTCCAAGACCCCTGTCCTCACAATGCTCCATTCCCATTTTCATCTCAATGATCCATGAACCCTGTCATCACAATGCACCATGCCCATCATCATAATCCTTCATGCTATTGTCATCAAAATTAATTCAAAATGCTCCATGACCTCTGTCATAACAATGGTCCAAACCCTTGTGATCACAATATTCCATAACACTTGTCATCACAATGCCCCGTGACACTCGTCATCACAATTATCCATGGCCTTCTCATCACAATGCTCCATGACCTTTGTCATCACAATGCTCAATACGCTTGTCGTCAAAATGCTCCCTGACAGTTGTTGTCTGTATGCTCCTTGAATCCTGTCATGACAAGGCTCCATGCCTTTTTCATCACAATGATCCATGCACTTTTCATCACAATGCTCCAAGACCCTTGTAATCACAATGCTCCATGCCCTTGTCATCACAAAGCTCAATGACGCATGTCATTAGAATGCTCCTTGGCCTTCTCCTCACAATGCTCCATCCCCTTGTCATCACAATGTTCCAAGACCCCTGTAATCACAAAGGTCCATGCCCCTTTTCATCAGTATGCTCCATGAGATTTGTCATCACAAGGCTCCATGGTTTTCTCATCACAATGCTCCAGGACCTTGTCATCACAATGCTCCATGACCATGTCATGAAAATTCTCAATGGCACTTGTCATCATAATGCTCCAAGCCCTATTCATCACAATGCTCCATTACATTTGGCATCACAATGCTCCCTGCCATTGTCATCGCAATGGACCATGACTTATGGCATCACAATGCTCCCTGACACCTGTCTTCCCCATACTCCATGACCTTCTCATCACAAGGCTCCATGCCCTTGTCATCACAATGCAGCATGTCCACTGTCATCACAATAATCTAAGAAAATTTTCAGTAAAATGCTCCGTGCACCTGTAATCACAATGCTCCATGCACTTCTCTTCACAATGCTCCATGTCCCCTCTATTCACAATGCTCCGTGAAGCTTGTCATCACAGTGCTCCATGACACCTGTCATCACAATGCTCCATGCCTTTGTCAGCAAAATGCTACCTGACCGTGTCATTACAATGCTCTATGCGCTTGTCATTACAATACTCCATTACCATTGTCATCACAATCCTACATGAACCTTGGGATCACGTTGCTTCATGCCCTTGTCATCACAATGCTCCATGCTCCTTGAAATCAAAATTATCCATGACATCTGTCATCACAATGCTTCTAACCCTTGTGATCCAAAGTTCCATAACACTTGTCATCACAACGTTCCATGATGCCTGTCATCACAATACTCCATGCCCTTTTCATCCCAATGCTCCCTGACACTTGTCGTCAGAATGCTCCTTGAACACTGTCATGTACAGGCTCCATGCCTTTTTCATCACAATGCCCCATGCCAATTTCATCAAAATGCTCCATGCCACTGTCATCAAAATACTCCACAAGCTTGTCATCAGAATGCTCCATGACCCATGTCATCACAATTATCCATGCACTTGTTAGCACAATGTTCCCTCACCCTTGTCATCACAATGCTCCAAGCCATTGTCATCACAATGCTCCATTACCTTTGTCATCAGAATCCTCCATGACACTTGGCATCACAATGCTCCATGCTATTATCATCACAATGGGCCATTACATATGTCATGACAATGCTCCCTGACACCTGTCTTCACAATACTGCATGACCTGGTCATCACAATGCTCTATGCACTTGTCATCACAGTGCTCCATGACACCAGTCATCACAATGCTCCGTGACTCCAGTCATCACAATGCTTCATGACCTTTGTCATCACAATGGTCCATGCCGTCATCATCAACAGTCTCTGTGACATTTGTAACCACAATGCTCCATGAACATTTCATCACAATGCACCTTGATTCTTGTCATCACAATGCTCCATACCTTTGTAAGAAAAATGCTCCATGACCCTTGTCATCACAATGTGCCACGCGCTTTTCATCACAACGGTCCACAAATTTGTCCTGCCAATGCTCCATAAACCTTGTAATCACAATGCTCCATGCCCTTCTCATCACAATGCTCCATTACACCTGTCATAACAATGCTCCATGACCCTTGCCATCACAATGTTCCACGGCCTTGTCATCACAAGGCTCCATGACGATTGTACTCACAATGTACCAAGACCCCTGTAATCACAATGCTCCATGACCTTGTCATCACAAAGCTCCATGACACATGTTATCAGTATGTTCCATGGCCTTCTCATCAAAATGCTCCATGCCCTTGTCATCACAATGTACCATTACCCCTGTCATAACAGTGCTCCCTGACCCCTGCCATCACAATGCTCCCTGCCCTTCTCATCACAATGCACAATGCCCTTGTCATCAAAATGCTCCTTGACCTTTGTCATCACAAAGATCCATGACCCTTGGCATCACAATGTTCCATGTCATTGTCATCACAATGCTCCATGAACGCCCTCATCACATTGCTCCATGTCTTTGTCATCACAGAGCTGCATGACATATGTCATCAGAATGCTCCATGGCCTTCTCATCACAATGCTCCGTTCCCTTGCCATTACAATGCTCCATTACCCCGTCATAACAGTGCTCCATGACCCCTGCCATAACGATGTTCCATGGCCTTGCCATCACAATGCTCCAAGACCCCTGTAATCACAATGCTCCATGCCCCTTTTCATCTCACTGATCCATGAACCCTGTCATCATAATGCACCATGCCCATCATCATAATGCTTCAGGCTATTGTCATCACAATGAAATCAAAATGCTCCGGGACCTCTGTCATAACAATGCTCCAAACCCTTGTGATCACAATATTCCATAACACTTTTCATCACAGTGCCCCATGACGCTCATCATCACAATAGTCCTTGGTCTTCTCATCACAATGCTCCATGACCTTTGTCATCACAATGCTCAATACACTTGTCATCAAAATGCTTCCTGATACTTGTTGTCTGTATACTCCTTTTACCCTGTCATGACAAGGGTCCATGCCTGTTTCATCACAATGAACCATGCCCTTCTCCTCACAATGCTCCAAGACTACTGTTATCACAATGCTCCAAGCTCTTGTCATCACAAAGCTCCATGACACATGTCATCAAAATGTTCCATGGCCTTCTCATCAAAATGCTCCATGCCCTTGTCATCACAGTGCCCCAAGACCCCTGTAATCACAATGCTGCATGCCCCTATTCATCCCAATGCTCCATGAACCCTGTCATCACAATGCATCATGCCCATCATCATAATGCTTCTGGCTATTGTCAGCACAATGAAATCAAAATTCTTCATGACCTCTGTCGTCACAATGCTCCATGCCCCCTATTATCACAATACTCCATGAACTTTTACAGCCCAATGCTCCATGAACCTTGTCATCACAAACATCCATGCCCTTGTCATCCCAATGCTCCATGACCCCTGTACTCACAATGCTCCGGGACCCTTGTCAGCACAGTGCTCCATGACACCTATCATCACAATGCTCCATGCCTTTGTGAGCAAAATGCTACATGACCTTTTCATTACAATGCTCTATGCGCTTATCATCACAATACTCCATTACCATTGTCATCACAATCCTCCATGAACCTTGGGATCACATTGCTTCATGTCCTTGTCATCACAATGCTCCATGCTCTTAGAAATAAAAATGATCCATGACCTCTGTCATCACAGTGCTCCAAATCCTTGAGATAACAATGTTCCATAAATCTTTTCATCACAACGCTCCATGATGCCTGTCATCACATTACTCCATGCCCTTTTCATCACAATGCTCCATGACCTTTGTCATCACAATTCTCAATACACTTGTCATCACAGTGCTCCCTGACACTTGTCGTCAGAATGCTCCTTGAAACCTGTCACGAAAAGGCTCCATGCCTTTTTCATCACAATGCCCCATGCCGTTTGCATCACAATGCTCTATGCCATTGTCATTAAAATACTCCAGAATCTTGTCATCAGAATCCTCCATGACCCTTGTCATCACATTTCCCCATACATTTGTCAGCACAATGCTCCCTGACCCTTGTCATCACAATGCTCCAAGCCATTGTCATCACAATGCTCCATTACCTTTGTCTTCAGAATCCTCCATGACCCTGGGCATCCCAATTCTCCATGTGCTTGTCAGGACAATGCTCCATGACCTATGTCATCACAATGCACCATGAGCTTCCCATCACAGTGCTCCACAATCTTGTCATCACAATGCTCCATAAAATTTGTCATCACAATGCTCCATGCACTTCTCATCAAAATGCTCTCTCACCACTGATATCACAATGTTTCATCACTATTCGTCACAATACTCCCTCACCCCTGTCATCATCATGTTCCATGACTCCTGTCATCACAATGCTACATGCACTTATCATCACAATGTTTGATGACTCCAGACATAACAATGTTCCATAATCCCTGTCATCAAAATGCTCCATGACACTTTACATCAATATGCTCCATGAGCCCTGACATCACAATTTTCCATAACCCCTGTCATCAAAATGTTCCATGACCCTTTTCATCCAATTGCTCCATGACCTTGTCATCACAGTGCTCCCTGCCCTACTCATCACAATGCACAAGGCTTTTGTCATCAAATTGCTCCATGACCTTTGTCATTACAATAATGCATGACACATGGCATCACAGTGCTCCATGTCATTGTTCTCACAATGCTCCATGAATGCTCTCATCACATTGCTCCATGACCTTGTCATCACAAAGCTCCTAGACACATGTCATCAGAATGCTCCGTGACTCCATTCATCACAATGCTTCATAACGTTTGTCATCACAACAGTCCATGCCGTCGTCATCACAAGGCTCTGTGACCTTTGTAACCACAATGATCCATGAACTTTTCATCACAGTGCTCCATGCCTTTGTCAGAACAATGCTCCATGACCCTTGTCATCACAGTGTGCCATGTGCTTTTCATCACAATGATCGACAAACTTGTCATCGCTATGCTCCATAAACATTTTAATCACAATGCTCCATGCACTTCTCATCCAAATGCTCTCTCACCTGAGATATCACAATATTCCATCGCTAGTCATCACAATCCTCCCATAACCCTGTAATCACAATGTTCCATGATCCCTGTCATCACAATGCTACATCCCCTTATCAGCACAATGATCCATGACCACTGGCATCACAATGTTCTATAACCCCTGTCATCAAAATGTTCCATTACACTTTTCATCAAATTGCTGCATGACCCTGTCATCAAAATGATCCCTGGCCTTCTCATCACAATGCACCACACCTTTGTCATCAAAATGAACCATGACTTTTGTCATCACAAAGCTCCATGACACTTGGCATCACAGTGCTCCATGTCATTGTCATCACAATGCCCCATGAACACTCTCATCACATTGCTCCATGCCTTTGTCATCATAAAGCTCCATGACACTTGTCATCACAATGCTCGATACCCTTCGCATCACAATGCTCCATGCCCTTGTCATTACAATCCTCCATGACCCATGTATCACAGAGTTCCGTGCCCTTGTCATCACAAAGCTCCATGCCCACTCTCATCACAATAAACCATGAAATATTTCAGACCAATGCTCAATGCACTTCTCATCACAATGCTCCATTACCTATTTCATAACAATGTTCCATGACCCCTGCCATCACAATGTTCCACGGCCTTGTCATCACAATGCTCCAAGACCCCTGTAATCACAATGCTCCATGCCCCATTTCATCTCAATGATCCATAGAACCCTGTCATCACAATGCACCATGCCAATCATCATAATGCTTCATGCTATTGTCATCACAATGAAATAAAAAAGCTCCATGACCTCTGTCATAACAATGCTCCATACCCTTGTGATCACAATATTCCATAACACTTGTCATCAAAATGCCCCTTGACACTCGTCATCACAATTATCCATGGTCTTCTCATCACAATGCTCCATGACCTTTGTCATCGCAATTCTCAATACACTTGTCATCACAATGCTACCTGACACTTGTCGTCAGAATACTCCTTGAACCCTCTCTCGAAAATGCTCCATGTATTTTTCATCACAGTGCCCAATGCCGTTTTCATCACAATGCTCCATGCCATTGTCATCAAAATACACCACAAGCTTGTCATCAGAATGCTCCCTGACCCTTGTCATCACAATGCCCCAAGTCATTGTCATCAAAATGCTCCATTATCTTTGTCATCAGAATCCTCCATGACACTTGGCATCACAATGATCCATGCTCTTGTCATCACAATGCGCCATTCCAACTGTCATCGCAATAATCCATGAAACATATTAGACCAATGCTCCATGCCCTTGTCATCAAAATGCTCCATATCTTTGTTATCACAATGCTCCATGACCCCTCTCATCACAATGCTCTGTGACTCCAATTATCACAATGCTCCCTGCCATTGTCTTTGCAATGGACCATGACATATGTCATCACAATGCTCACTTACACCTGTCTTCACAATATTCTATGACCCTCTCATCACAATGATCCATGCCCTTGTCATCAAAATGCACCATGTCCACTGTCATCACAATAATCTATGAAACTTGTCAGACCAATGCTCCATGCACCTGACATCACAATGCTCCATGTGCTTGTCATCACAATGCTCCATGACCCCTGTATTCACAATGCTTCAACACGCTTGTCATCACAGTGCTCCATGACACCTGTCATCACAATGCTCCATGCCTTTGTCAGCAAAATGCTACATGACCTTGTCATTAAAATGTTCTATGTGCTTGTCATCACAATACTCCATTACCATTGTCATCACAATCCTCATGAACCTTGGGATCACATTGCTTCATGATCTTGTCATCACAATGCTCCATGCTCCTTGAAATCAAAATGATCCATGACCTCTGTCATCACAATGCTCCAAACCCTTGTGATCACAAAGTTCCATAACACTTGTCATCACAACGCTCCATGATGCCTGTCATCACAATTCCCCATGCCCTTTTCATCACAATGCTCCATGATCTTTGTCATCACAATTCTAAATACACTTGTCATCACAATGCTCACTGACACTTGTTGTCAGAATGCTCCTTGAACCCTGTCACGAAAAGGCTCCATGCCTTTTTCCTCACAATGCCCCATGCCATTTTCATCACAATGCTCCATGCCATTTTCATCAAAATACTCCACAAGCTTGTCATCAGTATGCTCCATGACCATTGTCATCACAATTATCCATGCACTTGTCAGCACAATGCTCCCTGAACCTTGTCATCCCAATGCTCCAAGCCATTGTCATCACAATGCTCCATTACCTTTGTAATCAGAATCCTCCATGACACTTGGCATCACAATGCTAAATGCCATTGTCATCACAATGTGCCATTACATATGTCATCACAATACTCCCTGACACCTGTCTTCACAATACTGCATAACCTGGTCATCACAATGCTCCATGCCCTTGTCATCACAATGCACCATTCCAACTGTCTTCACAATAATCCATGAAACTTATTAGACCAATGCTCCATGCCCTTGTCATCACAATGCTCCATGCCCTTGTTGTCACAATGCTCCATGTACCCTGTCATCACAATGCTCCGTGACACCAGTCATCAAAGTGCTTCATGACCTTGGTCATCACTAGGTCCATGTCCTCATCATCAACAGTCTCTGTGACGTTTTTAACCACAATGCTCCAAGAACATTTCATCATAATGCTCTTTGACCCATATCATCACAATGCTCCATGCGCTTGTCAGCACAATGCTGCACGACACATATCATTACAATGCACCATCCGCTTGTCATCACAATGCTCCACAATCTTGTCATCACAATGCTCCATAAAGCTTGTCATCACAATGCTCCATGCACTTCTCATCAAAATGCTCTCTCACCACTGATATCACAATATTACATCACTATTCGTCACAATACTCCCTGAAACCTCTCATCACAGTGTTCCATGACTCCTGTCATCACAATGCTACATGCATTATCATCACAATGTTCAATGACCCCTGACATCACAATGTTCCATAACCCGTCACCAAAATGCTCCATGACCCGTTTCATCAAAATTCTCCATGAACCCTGACATCACAGTGTTCCATAACCCATGCCATCAAAATGTTCCATGACACTTTTCATCAAATTTTTCCATGAACCTGTCATCACAATGATCCCTGCCCTTCTCATCACAATGCACAACGCCCTTGTCATCAACATGCTCCACGACCTTTGTCATCAGAAAGATCCATGACGCATGGGATCACAGTGCTCCATGTCATTGTCATTATGATGCTCCATGAAAGCTCTCATCACATTGCTCCATGCCCTCGTCAGCACAAAGCTCCATGACACATGTCATCAGAATGCTTCATGGCCATTTCATCACAATGTTTGATGCCCTTGCTATCAGAATGCTCCATTACACTTGTCATAACAGTGTTCCATGATTCCTGCCATCACGTTGTTCCATGGCCTTGTCATCACAAGGCTCCATGAACCTTCTCATCACAATGCTCTAAGACCCCTGTAGTCACAATGCTACATGCCCATTTTCATCTCAATGACCCATGAACACTGTCATCACAATGCACCATGCACATCATCATAATGCTTCATGCTATTGTCATCACAATGAATTCAAAATGCTTCATGACCTCTGTCATAACAATGCTCAAAACCCTTGTGATCACAATGTTTTATAACACTTATCATCACAACACCCCATGATGCTCATCATCACAATTATCCATGGTCTTCTCATTACAATGCTCCATGACTTTGTCATCACAATTCTCAATACACTTGTCATCACAATGCTCCCTGACACTTGTCGTCAGTATGCTCCTTGAACCCTGTCATAGTAAGGCTCCATGAATTTTTGATCACAATGATCCATGCCCTTTTCATCACAATGCTCCTAGACCCCTATAATCACAATGCTCCATGCCCTTGTCATCACCAAACTCCATGACACATGTCATCAGAATGTTCCATGAACTTCTCATCAAAATGCTCCATGCCCTTGTCATCACAATGCTCCAAGACCCCTGTAACCACAATGCTGCATGCCGCTTTTCATCTCAATGCTCCATGATCCCTGTCATCACAATGCATCATGCCCATCATCATAATGCTTCAGGCTATTGTCAGCACAATGAAATCAATATACTCCATGACCTCTGTCATCACAATGCTCCATGACCCCTGTCATCACAGTACTCCATGAACATTTTCAGCCCAATGCTCCATGACCCTTGTCATCACAATGGTCCATGCCCTCGTCATCAACAGTCTCTGTGACATTTTTAACCACAATGCTCCATGAACTTTTCATCACAATGCTCTTTGACCCTTGTCATCACAATGCTCTATGCTTTCTCAGCACAATGCTCCATGACCCTTGTCATCACAATATTCGATGACCCCTGACAACACAATGTTCCATAACCCCTGTCATCAAAATGCTCCATGAACTTTCATCAAAATGCTCCATGACCCCTGACATCACAATGTTCCATAACCCCTGTCATCAAAATGTTCCATGACACTTTTCATCAAATTGCTCCATGAACCTGTCATCACAATACTCCATGCCCTTTTCATCACAATGCTCCATGACCTTTGTCATCACAACTCACAGTACACATGGCATCACAATGCGCCCTGACACTTGTCGTCAGAATGCTCCTTGAACCCTGTCATGACAAGGCTCCATGCCTTTCTCATCACAATGATCCATTCCGTTTTCATTACAATGCTGCAAGACCCCTGTAAGCACAGTGCTCCATGCCGTTGTCATCACAAAGCTCAAGGACGCATGTCATTAGAATGCTCCTTGGCCTTCTCCTCACAATGCTCCACGACCTTGTCATCACAAGGCTCCAAGACACTTGTCATCACAATGCTCCAAGAACACTGTAATCACAATGATCCATGCACTTGTCATCACACATCTCCATGACACATGTCATCAGAATGTTCCATGGCCTTCTCTTCAAAATGTTCCATGCCCTTGTCATCACAGTGCTCCAAGACCCCTGTAATCACAATGCTTCATGCCCCATTTCATCAGTATGCTCCATGAGATTTCTCATCACAAGGCTCCATGGTTTTCTCATCACAATGCTCCAGGACCTTGTCATCACAATGCTTCACGACCTTGCCATGAAAATTCTCAATGGCCCTTGTCATCATAATGCTCCAAGCCCTAGTCATCATAATGCTCCATTATATTTGTCATCACAATCCTCCATTACATTTGCCATCACAATGCTCCCTGCAATTGTCATCACAATGGACCATGACATATGTCATCACAATGCTCCCTGACACCTATCTTCACAATACTCCATGACCTTCTCATCACAATGCTCCATGCCCTTGTCATCACAATGTCCATGACACCTGTCATCCCATTGTTCCGTGACTCCAGGCAGCACAATGCTTCATAACATTTGTCATCACAGTGGTCGATGCCCTCATCATCACAAGGCTCTGTGACCTTTGTAACGACAATGCTCCATGATCTTTTCATCACAATGCTCCATGAACCTTGTCATCACAATGCTACATGCCTTTGTAAGAAAAATGCTCCAAGACCCCTGTCATGACCCTTGATATCACAATTCTGCATGCACTTGTCAGCACCATGCTCCCTGACCCTTGTCATCACAATGCTCCATTACCTTTGTCATCAGAATCCTCCATGACACCTGTCTTCACAATACTGCATGACCTGTTGTTCACAATTCTCCATGCCCTTGTCATCACAATGTGCCATTCCAACTGTCATCACAATAATCCATGAAAATTATTAGACAAAGGTCCATGCCCTTGTCATCACAGTGCTTTATGCACTTGTTATCACAATGCTCCATGAGCTCTGTCATCACAATGCTCCGTGACTCCAGTCATCACAATGCTTCATGACCTTTGTCATCACAGTGGTCCATGCCCTCATCATCAACAGTCTCTATGACCATTTTAACCACAATGCTCCATGAACTTTTCATCACAATGCTCTTTCACCCTTGTCATCAAAATGCTCTATGCATTTCTCAGCACAATGCTCCTTGACACTTGTCATCACAATGCTCCATGCGCTTGTCAGCACAATGCTCCACGACACATGTCATCAAAATGCACCATTCTCTTGTCATCACAGTGTTCCACAATCTTTTCATCACAATGCTCCATAAACATTGTCATCACAATGCTCCATGCACTTCTCATCAAAATGCTCTCTCACCACTGATATCACAATGTTACATCACTATTCGTCACAATAGTCCCTCACCCCTGGCATCACAATGTTCCATGACTCCTGTCATCACCATGCTACATGCATTCTCATCACAATGTTCGATGACACCTGACATCACAATGTTCCATAACCCCTGTCAACAAAATGCTCCATGACCCTTTTCATCAAATTGCTCCATGACCCTGTCATGGAAATGCTCCCAACACTTCTCATCACAATGCACAACACCCTTGTCATCAAAATGATCCATGCCCTTTGTCATCACAAAGATCCATGACGCTTGGCATCACAATGCTCCATGTCATTGCCATCACGATGCTCCATGAACACTCTCATCACATTGCTCCATGACACCTGTCATCACAATGCTATGTGACTCCAGTCATCACAGTGCATCATAACATTTGTCATCACAATGGTCCATGCCCGCGCCATCACAAGGCTCTGTGACCTTTGTAACCACAATGCTCTATGAAAATTCCATCACAATGCTCCGTGACCCTTGTCATCACAATGCTCCACGCCTTTGTCAGAAAAATCCTCCATGACCCTTGTCATCACAATGTGCCACGCACTTTTCATCACAACGGTCCACAAATTTGTCATGGCAATGCTCCATAAACCTTGTAATCACAATGCTCCATGCCCTTCTCATCACAATGCTCCATTACCCCTGTCATAACAATGCTCCATGACCCCTGCCATCACATTGTTCCATGGCCTTGTCATCACAAGGCTCCATGACACATGTCATCACAATGCTCCAAGACCCCTGTAATCACAATGCTCCATGCCCTTGTCGTCACAAAGCTCCATGACACATGTCATCATAATGTTCCATGGCGTTCTCATCAAAATGCTCCATGCCCTTGTCATCACAATGCTCCCAGGCCACTGTAATCACAATGCTCCATACCCCGTTTCATGTCAATGCTCCATGAACCCTGTCATCACAATGCATCATGCCCATCATCATAATTCTTCCGCCTACTGTCACCACAATGAAATCAAAATTCTCCATGACCTCTGTCATCACAATGCTTCATGACCCCTGTCATCACAATACTCCATGAACATTTTCAGCCCAATGCTCCATGACCCTTGTCATCACAATGCTCCATGCGCTTGTCAGCACAATGCTCCATGACACGTCGTCACAGTGCACCATGCGCTTCTCATCACACTGCTCCACAATCTTGCCATCAGAATGATCCATAAAACTTGTCATCACAATGCTCCATGCACTTCTCATCAAAATGCTGTCTCACCACTGATATCACAATGTTACATCACTATTCAGAACAATACTAGCTCTCCCCTGTCATCATAATGTTCCATGACTCCTGTCATCACAATGGTACATGCACTTATCATCACAATGTTCGATGACCCCTGACATCACAATGTTCCATAACCACTGTTATCAAAATGCTCCATGACCCATTTCATCAAAATGCTCCATGACCCCTGACATCACAATGTTGCATAACCAGTGTCATCAAAATGTTCCATGACCCTTTTCATCAATTGCTCCATGACCCTGTCATCACAGTGCTCTCTGCCCTTCTCATCACAATGCACAACCCCCTTGTCATCAAAATGCTTCATGACCTTTGTCATCACAAAGATCCATGACACTTGGCATCACAATGCTCCATGTCATTGTCATCACGATGCTCCATGAACGCTCTCATCACCTTGTTCCATGCCCTTTTTATCACAAAGCTCCATGACACATGTCATCTGAATACCTCATGGCCTTCTCATCACAATGTTCCATGCCCTTGCCATCACAATGCTCCATTACCCCTGTCATAACAATGCTCCATGACCCCTGCCATCAGGATGTTCCTTGGCCTTGTCATCACAAGGCTCCATGACCCTTCTCATCACAATGCTCCAAGACCCCTGTAATCAGTATGCTCCATGCCCCTTTTCATCTCAAAGATCCATGAACCCTGTCATCACAATGCACCATGCCCATCATCATAATGCTTCATGCTATTGTCATCACAAAGAAGTCAAAATGCTCCATGAATTCTTTCATAACAATGCTCCAAACCCTTGTGATCACAATATTCCATAACACTTGTCATCACAATTCCCCATGACACTCGTCATCACAATTATCCATGTTCTTCTCATCACAATGCTCCATGACCTTTGTCATCACAATGCTCAATACACTTGTCATCAAAATGCTCCCTGACACTTGTCGTCAGTATGCTCCTTGAACCCTGTCATGACAAGACTCCATGCCTTTTTCATCAGAATGATCCATGTCCTTTTCATCACAATGCTCCTAGACCGCTGTAATGACAATGCTCCATGCCCTTGTCATCACAAAGCTCTATTATGCATATCATTAGAATGCTCCTTGGACTTCTCCTCACAATGCTCCATGCCCTTATTATCACAATGTTCCAAGAACCGTGTAATCACAGTGCTCCTTGCCCATTTTCATCAGTATGCTCCATGAGATTTTTCATCACAAGCCTCCATGGTTTTCTTATCACAATACTCCAGGACCTTGTATTCACAATGCTTCATGACTTTGTCATGAAAATTCTCAATGGGCCTCCTCATCATAATGCTCCAAGCCCTAGTCATCACAATGCTCCATTATATTTGTCACCATGATCCTCCATTACATTTGGCATCGCAATGCTCCCGGCCATTTTCATCGCAATGGACCATGACATATGTCATCACAATGCTCCCTGACACCTTTCTTCAAAATACTCCATGAACTTCTCATCACAATGCTCCATGCCCCTGTCATCACAATGCTCCAAACACTTGTGATCACAAAGTTCCATAACACTTGTCATCACAACGTTCCATGATGCCTGTCATCACAATACACCATGCCCTTTTCATCACAATGCTCCATGATCTGTGTCATCACAATTCTCAATACACTTTTCATCACAATGCTCCTTGACACTTGTCGTCAGAATGCTCCTTGAACCCTGTCAGGAACAGGCTCCATGCCTTTTTCATCACAATGTCCCATGCCATTTTCATCACAATGCTCCATGCCATTGTCATCAACATACTCCACAAGCTTGTCATCAGAATGCTCCATGACCCTTGTCATCATAATTCTCCACGCATTTGTTAGCACAGTGCTCCAAGCCAATGTCATCACAATGCTCCATTACCTTTGTCGTCAGATTCCTCCATGACACTTGGCATCACAATGCTCCATGCCATTGTCATCACAATGGGCCATTACATATGTCATGACAATGCTCCATGACACCTGTCTTCAAAATACTGCATGACCTGGTCATCACAGTGCTCTATGCACTTGTCATCACAGTGCTCCATGACACCTGTCATCAAATGCTTCATGACCTTTGTCATCACAGTGGTCCATGCCCTCATCATCAACAGTCTCTGTGACCTTTGTAACCACAATGCTCCATGAACATTTCATCACAAAGCTCCTTGATTCTTGTCATCCCACTGCTCCATGCCTTTGTCAGAAAAATGCTCCATGACCCCTGTAATCAGAACGTGCCACGCGCTTTTCATCACAACGGTCCACAAATGTGTCCTGGCAATGCTCCATAAACATTGTAATCACAATGCTCCATGCACTTCTCATCACAATGCTCCATTACATCTGTCATAACAATGCTCCATGACCCTTGCCATCACAATGTTCCACGGCCTTGTCATCACAAGGCTCCATGACGCTTGTCATCACAATGTCCCAAGACCACTGTAATCACAATGCTCCATGCCCTTGTTATCACAAAGATCCATGACACATGTTATCAGTATGTTCCATGGCCTTCTTATCAAAATGCTCCATGCCGTTGTCATCACAGTGTTCCATTACCACTCTCATAACAATGCTCCCTGACCCCTGCCATCACAATGCTCCCTGCCCTTCTCATCACAATGCACAATGCCCTAGTCATCAAAATGCTCCTTGACCTTTGTCATCACAAAGATTCATGACCCTTGGCATCACAATGCTCCATGTCATTGTCATCACAATGCTCCATGAACGCTCTCATCACATTGCTCCATGCCCTTGTCATCACAAAGCTGCATGACACCTGTCATCAGAATGCTCCATGTCCTTCTCATCACAATGCTCCATGCCTTGCCATCACAATGCTCCATTACCTCGTCATAACAATGCTCCATGACCCCTGCCATAACCATGTTCCATGGACTTGTCATCACAAGGCTCCCTGATCCATCTCATCACAATGTTCAAAAACCCCTGTAATCACAATGCTCCATGCCCCTTTTCATCTCACTGACCCATGAACCCTGTCTTCATAATGCACCATGCCCATCATCATAAGGCTTCACGCTATTGTCATCACAATGAAATCAAAATGCTCCATAACTTCTGTCATAACAATGCTCCAAATCCTTGTGATCACAATATTCCATAACACTTTTCATCAGAGTGCCCCATGACGCTCATCATCACAATAATCCTTGGTCTTCTCATCAAAATGCTCCATGACCTTTGTCATCACAATGCTCAATCCACTTGTCATCAAAATGCTCCCTGACACTTGTTGTCTGTATGCCCCTTGTACCCTGTCATGACAAGGCTCCATGCCATTTTCATCACAATGAACCATGCCCTTCTCATCACAATGCTTGAAGACCACTGTTATCACAATGTTATCACACTGTTATCACATGCTCCATGCTCTTTTCATCACAAAGCTCCATGACACATGTCATCAGAATGTTCCATGGCCTTCTCATCAAAATGCTCCATGCCCTTGTCATCACAATGATCCAAGACCCCTGTAATCACAATGCTCCATGCCCCTATTCATCTCAATGCTCCATGAAACCTGTCATCACAATGCATCATGCCCACCATCATAATGCTTCCGGCTATTGTCAGCACAATGAAATCAAAATTCTCCATGACCTCTGTCATCACAATGCTCCATGACCCCTGTTATCAAAATACTCCATGAACTTTTTCAGCCCAGTGCTCCATGACCCTTGTCATCACAATCATCCATGCCCTTTTCATCCCAATGCTTCATGACCCCTGTATTCACAATGCTCCGGGACGCTTATCAGCACAGTGCTCCATGACACCTGTCATCACAATGCTCCATGCCTTTGTCAGCAAAATGCTACATGACTTTTTCATTACAATGCTCTATGTGCTTGTCATCACAATACTCCATGACCATTGTCATCACAATCCTCCATGAACCTTAGGATCACATTGCTTCATGTCCTTGTCATCACAATGCTCCATGCTCCTAGAAATCAAAATGATTCATGACCTCTGTCATCACAATAATCCATGACACTTGTCATCACAGTGCTCCATGTCATTGTCATCACAATGCTCCATGAATGCTCTCATCACATTGCTCCATGACCTTTTCATCACAAAGCTCCATAACACATGTCATCAGAATATTCCATGGCCTTCTCATCGCAATGCTCCATGCCCTTGCCATCACAATGCTCCATTACCCCTGTAATAACAATGCTCCATGACCACTGACATCACGATGTTCCACGACCTTGTCATCTCAAGGCTCAGTGACCCTTTTCAGCACAATGCTGAAGACACCTGTCAGCAAAATGCTCCATGCCCTTGTCATAACAATGCTCCATGAAGCATGTCTTCAGAAGTTTCCATGGCCTTCTCATCACAATGCTCCATGCACTTGTCAGCACAATGTTCCCTGACCCTTGTCATCACAATGCTCCAAGCCATTGTCATCACAATGCTTCATTACGTTTGTCATCAGAATCCTCCATGACACTTGGCATCACAATGCTCCATGCCATTGTCATCACAATGTGCCATTACATATGTCATCACAATGCTCCCTGACACATGTCTTCACAATACTGCATGACCTGGACATCAATATGCTCCATGCCCTTGTCATTACAATGTGCCATTCCAACTGTCATCGCACTAATCCATGAAAATTTTAAGACCAATGCTCTATGCCCTTGTCATCACAATGCTCCATGCCCTTGTTATCACAGTGTTCCAAGACCCCTGTAATCAGAATGCTCCATTCCCCTTTTCAACAGTATGCTCCATGAGACTTGTCATCACAAGGCTCCATGGTTTTCTCATCCCAATGATCCAGGACCTTGTCATCACAATGCTTCACGACCTTGTCATGAAAATTCTCAATTTCTTTTGTCATCATAATGCTCCAAGCCCTAGTCATCACAATGCTTCATTATATTTATCATCACAATCCTCCATTATATCTGGCATCACAATGCTCCCTGTCATTGTCAACGCAATGGACCATGACATATGTCATCACAGTGCTCCCTGACACCTGTCTTCACTATAATCCATGACCTTCTCATCACAATGCTCCTTGTCATTGTCATCACAATGCACCATGTACACTGTCATCACAATAATCTATGAAAATTTTCAGACCAATGCTCCATGCCCCTGTCATCACAATGTTCCATGCCCTTGTCTTCACAATGCCCCATGAACCCTGTCATCACAATGCTCCGTGACTCCAGTCATCACAATGCTTCATAACGTTTGTCATCACAACAGTCCATGCCCGCATCATCACAAGGCTCTGTGACTTTTGTAACCACAATGCTCCATGAACTTTTCATCACAGTGCTCCATGCCTTTGTTAGAACAATGCTCCATGACCCTTGTCTTCACAGTGTGCCATGTGCTTTTCATCACAATGATCGACAACCTTGTCATCGCGATGCTCCACAAACATTGTAATCACAATGCTCCATGCACTTCTCATCCAAATGCTCTCTCACCTGAGATATCACAATATTCCATCGCTAGTCATCACAATCCTCCCATAACCCTGTAATCACAATGTTCCATGACCCCTGTCATCACAATGCTACATCCCCTTATCAGCACAATGATCCATGACCACTGACATCATAATGTTCCATAACCACTGTCATCAAAATGCTCCATGACCCTTTACATCCCAAAGCTCCATAACCCCTGGCATCACAATGTTCTATAACCCCTGTCATCTAAATGTTCCATTACACTTTTCATCAAATTGCTGCATGAACCTGTCATCAAAATGCTCCCTGGCCTTCTCATCACAATGCACCACACATTTGTCATCAAAATGCTCCATGACATTTGTCATCACAAAGCTCCATGACCCTTGACATCACAGTGCTCCATGTCATTGTCATCACAATGCCCCATGAACCCTCTCATCACACTGCTCCATGCCCTTGTCATCACATAGCTCCATGACACTTGTCATCACAATGCTCCATGCCGTTGTCATTACAATCCTCCATGACCCATGTATCACAGTGTTCCGTGTCCTTGTCATCACAATGCTCCATGCCCACACTCATCACAATAAACCATGAAACATTTCAGACCAATGCTCAATGCCCTTCTCATCACAATGCTCCATTACATCTTTCATAACAATGTTCCATGACCCCTGCCATCACAGTGTTCCACGGCCTTGTCATCACAATGCTCCAAGACCCCTGTAATCACAGTGCTCCATGCCTCTTTTCATCTCAATGCTTCATGAACCCAGTCATCACAATGCACCATGCCCATCATCATAATGCTTCAGGCTATTGTCATCACAATGAAATAAAATGCTCCATGACCTCTTTCATCATAATGCTCCAAACCCTTGAGATCACAATGTTCCATAACACTTATCATCACAACACCCCATGATGCTCATCATCAGAATTATCCATGGTCTTCTCATCACCATGCTCCATGAACTTTTTCATCACAATGCTCAATACACTTGTCATCACAATGCTCCCTGACACTTGTCGTCAGTATGCTCCCTGAACCCTGTCATGATAAGGCTCCATGCATTTTTCATCACAATGATCCATGCACTTTTCATCACAATGCTCCAAGACCCCTGTAATCACAATGCTCCATGCCCTTGTCATCACCAAGCTCCATGACACATGTCATCAGAATGTTCCATGACCTTCTCATCAAAATGCTCCATGCCCTTGTCATCCCAATGCTCCAAGACCCCTGTAATCACCATGCTGCATGCCGCTTTTCATCTCAATGCTCCATGATCCCTGTCATCACAATGCATCATGTCCATCATCATAATGCTTCAGGCTATTGTCAGCACAATGAAATCAAAATTCTCCATGACCACTGTCATCACAATGCTCCATGACCCCTGTCATCACAATACACCATGAATATTTTCAGCCCAATGCTCCATGACCCTTCTCATCACAATGGTCCATTCCCTCGTCATCAACAGTCTCTGTGACAATTTTAACCACAATGCTCCATGAACTTTTCATCATAATGCTCTTTGACACTTGTCATCACAATGCTCTATGCTTTCTCAGCACAATGCACCATGACCCTTGTCATCACAATGTACAATGCGCTTGTCAGCACAATGCTCTATGACACATATCATCACAACGCACCATTTGCTTGTCATAACAGTGCTCCACAATATTGTCATCACAATGCTCCATAAACCTTGTCATCACAATGCTCCATGCACTTCTCATCAAAATGCTCTCTCACCATTGATATCACAATGTTACATCACTATTCGTCACAATACTCCCTCACCCCTGGCATCACAATGTTCCATAACTCCTGTCATCAATATGCTACATGCATATATCATCACAATATTCGATGACCCCTGACAACACAATGTTCCATAACCCCTGTCATCAAAATGCTCCATGACCCTTTTCATCAAATTGCTCCATGACCCTGTAATCAAAATGCTCCCTGCCCTTCTCATCACAATGTACAACACACTTGTAATCAAAATGCTCCATGACCTTTGTCATCATAAAGATCCATGACGCTTGGGATCAGAGTGCTCGATGTCATTGTCATCACGATGCTCCATGAACGATCTCATCACATTGCTCCATGCCCTTGTCATCACAAAGCTCCATGACACATGTCATCAGAATGCTCCATGGCCTTCTCACCACAATGCTCCAGGACCTTGTCATCACAATGCTTCACGACCTTGCCATGAAAATTCTCAATGGCCCTTTTCATCATAATGCTCCAAGCCCTAGTCATCATAATGCTCCATTATATTTGTCATCACAATCCTCCATTACATTTGCCATCACAATGCTCCCTGCCATTGTCATCACAATGGACCATGACATATGTCATCACAATGCTCCCTGACACCTATCTTCACAATACCCCATGACCTTCTCATCACAATGCTCCATGCCCTTGTCATTACAATGTCCATCACACCTGTCATCCCAATGTTCCGTGACTCCAGGCAGCACAATGCTTCATAACATTTGTCATCACAGTGGTCGATGCCCTCATAATCACAAGGCTCTGTGACCTTTGTAACAACAATGCTCCATGATCTTTTCATCACAATGCTCCATGAACCTTGTCATCAAAATGCTACATGCCTTTGTAAGAAAAATGCTCCAAGACCCCTGTCATGACCCTTGATATCACAATTCTGCATGCACTTGTCAGCACCATGCTCCCTGACCCTTGTCATCACAATGCTCCATTACCTTTGTCATCAGAATCCTCCATGACACCTGTCTTCACAATACTGCATGACCTGTTCTTCACAATTCTCCATGCCCTTGTCATCACAATGTGCCATTTCAACTGTCATCACAATAATTCATGAAAATTATTAGACAAATGCTCCATAACCTTGTCATCACAGTGCTTTATGCCCTTGTTATCACAATGCTCCATGAGCTCTGTCATCACAATGCTCCGTGACTCCAGTCATCACAATGCTTCATGACCTTTGTCATCACAATGGTCCATGCCCTCGTCATCAACAGTCTCTGTGACCATTTTAACCACAATGCTCCATGAACTTTTCATCACAATGCTCTTTCACCCTTGTCATCACAATGCTCTATGCCTTTCTCAGCACAATGCTCCTTAACACTTGTCATCACAATGCTCCATGCGCTTGTCAGCACAATGCTCCACGACACTTGTCATCACAATGCACCATTCTCTTGTCAACACAGTGTTCCACAATCTTTTCATCACAATGCTCCATAAACATTGTCATCACAATGCTCCATGCACTTCTCATCAAAATGCTCTCTCACCACTGATATCACAATGTTACATCACTATTCGTCACAATAGTCCCTCACCCCTGGCATCACAATGTTCCATGACTCCTGTCATCACCATGCTACATGCATTCTCATCACAATGTTCGATGACACCTGACATCACAATGTTCCATAACCCCTGTCAACAAAATGCTCCATGACCCTTTTCATCAAATTGCTCCATGACCCTGTCATGGAAATGCTCCCAACACTTCTCATCACAATGCACAACACCCTTGTCATCAAAATGATCCATGACCTTTGTCATCACAAAGATCCATGACGCTTGGCATCACAATGCTCCATGTCATTGCCATCACGATGCTCCATGAACACTCTCATCACATTGCTCCATGACACCTGTCATCACAATGCTATGTGACTCCAGTCATCACAGTGCATCATAACATTTGTCATCACAATGGTCCATGCCCGCGCCATCACAAGGCTCTGTGACCTTTGTAACCACAATGCTCTATGAAAATTCCATCACAATGCTCCGTGACCCTTGTCATCACAATGCTCCACGCCTTTGTCAGAAAAATCCTCCATGACCCTTGTCATCACAATGTGCCACGCACTTTTCATCACAACGGTCCACAAATTTGTCATGGCAATGCTCCATAAACCTTGTAATCACAATGCTCCATGCCCTTCTCATCACAATGCTCCATTACCCCTGTCATAACAATGCTCCATGACACCTGCCATCACATTGTTCCATGGCCTTGTCATCACAAGGCTCCATGACACATGTCATCACAATGCTCCAAGAGCCCTGTAATCACAATGCTCCATGCACTTGTCGTCACAAAGCTCCATGACACATGTCATCATAATGTTCCATGGCCTTCTCATCAAAATGCTCCATGCCCTTGTCATCACAATGCTCCCAGACAACTGTAATCACAATGCTCCATGCCCCATTTCATCTCAATGCTCCATGAACCCTGTCATCACAATGCATCATGCCCATCATCATAATTCTTCCGCCTACTGTCACCACAATGAAATCAAAATTCTCCATGACCTCTGTCATCACAATGCTTCATGACCCCTGTCATCACAATACTCCATGAACATTTTCAGCCCAATGCTCCATGACCCTTGTCATCACAATGCTCCATGCGCTTGTCAGCACAATGCTCCATGACACATGTCACCACAATGCACCATGCGCTTGTCATCACACTGCTCCACAATCTTGCCATCACAATGCTCCATAAACCTTGTCATCACAATGCTCCATGCAATTCTAATCAAAATGCTGTCTCACCACTGATATCACAATGTTACATCACTATTCAGAACAATACACCCTCTCCCATGTCATCATAATGTTCCATGACTCCTGTCATCACAATGGTACATGCACTTATCATCACAATGTTCGATGACCCCTGACATCACAATGTTCCATAACCACTGTTATCAAAATGCTCCATGACCCGTTTCATCAAAATGTTCCATGACCCCTGACATCACAATGTTGCATAACCCATGTCATCAAAATGTTCCATGACCCTTTTCATCAATTGCTGCATACCCTGTCATCACAATGCTCTCTGCCCTTCTCATCACAATGCACAACCCCCTTGTCATCAAAATGCTTCATGACCTTTGTCATCAAAAAGATCCATGACACTTGGCATCACAATGCTCCATGTCATTGTCATCACGATGCTCCATGAATGCTCTCATCACCTTGCTCCATGCCTTTTTATCACAAAGCTCCATGACACATGTCATCAGAATACTCCATGGCCTTCTCATCACAATGCTCCATGCCATTGCCATCACAATGCTCCATTGCCCCTGTCATAACAATGCTCCATGACCCCTGCCATCAGGATGTTCCTTGGCCTTGTCATCACAAGGCTCCATGACCCTTCTCATCACAATGCTCCAAGAACCCTGTAATCAGTATGCTCCATGCCCCTTTTCATCTCAATGATCCATGAACCCTGTCATCACAATGCACCATGCCCATCATCATAATGCTTCATGCTATTGTCATCACAAAGAAGTCAAAATGCTCCATGAATTCTGTCATAACAATGCTCCAAACCCTTGTGATCACAATATTCCATAACACTTGTCATCACAATGCCCCATGACACTCGTCATCACAATTATCCATGTTCTTCTCATCACAATGCTCCATGACCTTTGTCATCACAATGCTCAATACACTTGTCATCAAAATGCTCCCTGACACTTTTTGTCAGTATGCTCCTTGAACCCTGTCATGACAAGGCTCCATGCCTTGTTCATCAGAATGATCCATGCCCTTTTCATCACAATTCTCCAAGACCGCTGTAATGACAATGCTCCATGACCTTGTCTTCACAAAGCTCTATGATGCATATCATTAGAATGCTCCTTGGACTTCTCCTCACAATGCTCCATGCCTTTGTTATCACAATGTTCCAAGAACCATGTAATCACAGTGGTCCAGGCCCTTTTCATCAGTATGCTCCATGAGAATTGTCATCACAAGCCTCCATGGTTTTCTTATCACAATACTCCAGGACCTTGTCATCACAATGCTTCATGACCTTGTCATGAAAATTCTCAATGGACCTTATCATCATAATGCTCCAAGCCCTAGTCATCACAATGCTCCATTATATTTTGTTATCATAATACTCCGTTTCATTTGGCATTACAATGCTCCCTGCCATTGTCATCGCAATGGACCATGACATATTTCATCGCAATGCTCCGTGACTCCAGGCATCACAGTGCTTCATAACATTTGTCATCACAGTGGTCCATGCCCGCGTCATCACAAGGCTCTGTGACCTTTGTAACCACAATGCTCCACGAACATTTCATCACAATGCTCCGTGACCCTTGTCATCACAATACTCCTTGCCTTTGTCAGTAAAATGCTCCATGACCTTTGTCATCACAATGTGCCACCCGTTTTCATCACAACGGTCCTCAAATTTTTCATGGCAATGCTCCATAAACCTTTTAATCACAATGCTCCATGCCCTTCTCATCACAATGCTCCATTAACCCTGTCATAACAATGCTCAATAAAACCTGCCATCACAATGTTACACGGGCTTGTCCTCACAAGGCTCCATGACACTTGTCATCACTAGGCTCCAAGACGCCTATAATCACAATGTTCCATGCACTTGTCATCACAAAGTTCCATGACACATGTCATCAGAATGTTCCGTGGCCTTCTCATCAAAATGCTCCATGCCCTTGTCATCACAGAGCTCCAAGACCCCTGTAATCACAATGCTCCATGCCCCTTTTCATCAGTATGCTCCATGAGATTTGTCATCACAAGGCTCCATGGTTTTCTCATCACAATGCTCTAGGACTTTATCATCACAATGCTTCATGTCCTTGTCATGAAAATTCTCAATGGCCCTTGTCATCATAATGCTCCAAGCCCCAGTCATCACAATGCTCCATTATATTTGGCATCAGAATCCTCCATTACATTTGGCATCACAATGCTCCCTGCCATTGTCATCGCAATGGACCATGACTTATGGCATCACAATGCTCCCTGACACCTGTCTTCTCAATACTCCATGACCTTCTCATCACAATCCTCCATGCCCTTGTCATCACAATGCAGCATGTCCACTATCATAACAATAATCCATGAAACTTGTCAGACCAGTGATCCGTTCCCCTGTCATCACAATGCTCCATGCACTTGTCATCACAATGCTCCATGACCCCTCTATTCACAATGCTCCATGACGCTTGTCCTCACAGTGCTCCATGACACCTGTCATCACAATGCTCCATGCCTTTGTTAGCAAAATGCTACATGACTTTGTCATTACTATTCTCTTTGCGCTTGTCATCATAATACTCCATTACCATTGTCATCGCAATCCGCCATGAACGTTGTGACCACATCGCTTCATCCCCTTGTCATCAAAATGCTCCATGCTCCTTGAAATCAAAATGATCCATGACCTCTGTCATCACAGTGCTCCAAACGCTTGTGATCTCAAAGTTCCATAACACTTGTCATAACAACGTTCCATGATGCCTGTCATCACAGTACGCCATGCCCTTTTCATCACAATGCTCGATGATCTTTATCATCACAATTCTCAATACACTTGTCATCACAATGCTCCCTGACACTTGTCGTCAGAATGCTCCTTGAAACCTGTCACAAAAAGGCTCCATACCATTTTCCTCACAATGCCCCATGCCATTTTCATCACAATGCTCCATGCCATTGTCATCAAAATATTCCACAAGCTTGTCATCAGAATGCTCCATGACCCCTGTCATCACAATTCTCCATGCACTGGTCAGCAGAATGCTCCCTGACCCTTGTCATCACAAGGCTCCATGGTATTGTCATCACAATGCTCCAGGAACCTTTCATCACAGTGCTTCACGACCCTGTCATGAAAATTTTCAATGGCCCTTGTGATCATAATGCTCCAAGCCCTAATCATTACAATGCTCTATTATATTTGTCATCACAATCCTCCATTACATTTGGCATCACAATGCTCCCTGCCATTGTCATCACAATGGACCATGACATATGTCATCACAATGCTCCCTGACACCTGTCTTCAAAACACTCCATGAACATTTTCATCCCAGTGCTCCATGACCCTTCTCATCACAATGATCCATGCCCTTGTCATCCCAATGCTCCATGACCCCTGTATTCATAATTCTCCGTGACGCTTGTCATCACAGTGCTCCACAATTTTGTCATCACAATGCTCCATAAACCTTTTCATCACAATGCTGCATGCACTTCTCATCAAAATGCTCTCTCACCACTGATATCACAATATTACATCACAATTCGTCACAATACTCCCTCACCCCAGTCATCACAATGTTCCATGACTCCTGTCATCACAATGCTACATGCATTATCATCACAATGTTCGATGACCCCTGACATCACAATGTTCCATAACCCCTGTCATCAAAAGGCTCCATGACCTGTTTCATCAAAATGTTCCATGACCCCTGACATCACAATGTTCCATAACCCCTGCCATCAAAATGTTCCATGACCCTTTTCATCAAATTGCTCCATGACCCTGTCATCACAATGATCCCTGCCCTTCTCATTACAATGTACAACACACTTGTCATCAAAATGCTCAATGACCTTTGTCATCACAAAGATCTATGACACTTGGCATCACAATGCTCCATGTCATTGTCATCACGATGCTCCTTGAACACTCTCATCACATTGCTCCATGCCCTTGTCATCACAAAGCTCCATGACACATGTCATCAGAATACTCCATGGCCTTCTCATCACAATGCTCCACGCCCTTGCAATCACAATGCTCCATTACGCCTGTAATAACAATGCTCCATGACCCCGACCATCACGATGGTCCATGGCTTTGTCATCACAAGGCTCCATGACCCTTCTCATCACAATGATCCAAGACTCCGGTAATCTCAATGCTCCATGCCCCTTTTCATCTCAATGATCCATGAACCCTGTCATCACAATACACCATGCCCATCATCATAATGCTTCACGCTATTGTCATCACAATGAAATCAAAATGCTCCATGACCTCTGTCATAACAATACTCCAAACCCTTGTGATCACAATATTCCATAACACTTGTCATCACAATGCCCCATGATGCTTATCATCACCATTATCCATGGTTTTCTCATCACAATGCTCCATTACCTTTGTCATCACAATGCTCAATACACTTTTCATCAAAATGCTCCCTGACACTTGTTGTCTGTATGCTCCTTAAAACCTGTCATGACAAGGCTCCATGCCTTTTCCCCCCCAATGATCCGTGCCCTTTTCATCACAATGCTCCAAGACCACTCTAATCACATTGCTCCCTGCCCGTGTCATCACAAAGCTCAATGACGCATGCCATTGAATGCTCCTTGGCCTTCTCCTCACAATGCTCTATGCCCATGTCATCACAATGTTCCAAGACCCCTGTAATCATAATGGTTCATGTCCCTTTTCATCAGTATGCTCCATGAGAATTGTCATCACAAGGCTCCATGGTTTTCTCATCACAATGCTCCAGGAACTTGTCATCACAATGCTTCATGACATTGTCATGAAAATTCTCAATGGCCCTTGTCATCATAATGCTCCAAGCCCTAGTCATCACAATGGTCCATTATATTTGTCATCACGATCCTCCATTATATTTGGCATCAGAATGCTCCCTGCCATTGTCATCACAATGAACCATGCCATATGTCATCACAATGCTCCCTGACATCTTTCTTCAAAATACTCAATGAAATTCTCATCACAATGCTCCATGTCCTTGTTATCACAATGCTCCATGACCCCTGTCATCACAATGCCCCGTGACTCCAGGCATCACAATGCTTCATAACATTTGTCATCACAATGGTCCATGCCCGCATCATTACAAGGATCTGTGACGTTTGTAACCACAATGCTTCATGAACATTTCATCACTATGCTCCGTGACCATTGTTATCACAAAGTTCCATGCTTTTGTCAGAAAAATGCTCCATGACGCTTGTCATCACAATGTGCCACGCGCTTTTCATCACAATGGTACACAAATTTGTCATCGCAATGCTCCAAAAACCTTGTAATCACAATGCTCCTTGCCCTTCTCATCACAATGCTCCATTACCGCTCTCATAACAATGATCCATGATCCCTGCCATCACAATATTCCACGGCTTTGTCATCACAAGACTCCATGACACTTGTCATCACAATGCTCCAAGACCAGTGTAATCACAATGCTCCATGCACTTGTTACCACAAAGCTCCATGACACATGTCATCAGAATGTTCCATGGCCTTCTCATCAAAATGCTCCATGCCCTTGTCATCACAGTGCTCCAAGGCCCCTGTAATCACAATGGTCCATGCCCCTTTTCATCAGAATGCTCCATGAGATTTGTCATCACAAGGCTCCATGGTTTTCTCATCAGAATGCTCCAGGACCTTGTCATCACAATGCTTCACGACCTTGTCATGAAAATTCTCAATGGCCCTTGTCATCATAATGCTCCAAGCGCTAGTCATCACAATGCTCCATTATATTTGTCCTCACAATCCTCCATTTCATTTGGCATCACAATGTTTCCTGCCATTTTCATCGCAATGGACCATGACATATGTCCTCACAATGCTACCCTGACAACTGTCTTCACAATACTCCATGACCTTCTCATCACAATGCTCCAAGCCGTAGTCATCAAAATTCACCATGTCCACTGTCATCACAATAATCTATGAAACTTGTCAGACCAAAGCTCCATGCCCCTGACACCACAATGCTCCATGTACTTGTCATCAAAATGCGCCATGCCCTTGTCATCCCAATGCTCCCAGACCACTGTAATCACAATGCTCCATGCCCCTTTTCATCTCAATGCTCCATGTACCCTGTCATCACAATGCATCATGCCCATCATCAAAATGCTTCCGGCTACTGTCACCAAAATGAAATCAAAATTCTCCATGACCTCTGTCATCACAATGCTTCATGACCCCTGTCATCACAGTACTCCATGAACATTTTCAGCCCAATGCTCCATGACCTTTGTCATCACAATGATCCATGCCTTTGACATCCCAAAGCTTCATGACCCCTGTATTCACAATGCTCCGTGACACTTTTCATCACAGTGCTCCATGACACCTGTCATCACAATGCTCCATGCCTTTGTCAGCAAAATGCTACATGACCTTGTCATTACAATGCTCTATGCACATGTCATCACAATACTCCATTACCATGGTCATCACAATCCTCCATGAACCTTGGGATCACATTGTTACATGCCCTTGTCATCACAATGCTCCATGCTCCTTGAAATCAAAATGAGCCATGACATCTGTCATCAAAATGCTCCAAACACTTGTAATCACAAAGTTCCATAACACTTGTCATCACAATGTTCCATGATGCCTGTCATCACAGTACTCCATGCCCTTTTCATCAAAATGTTCCATGACATTTGTCATCACAATTCTGAATACACTTGTCATCACAGTGCTCCCTGACACTTGTCGTCAGAATGCTCCTTGAACCCTGTCACGAAATGGCTCCATGCCTTTTTCATCAAAATGCCCCATGCCGTTTTCATCACAATGCTCCATGCCATTGTCATCAAAATACACCACAAGCTTGTCATCAGAATGCTCCATGACCCTTATCATCACAATTCTCCATGCACTTGTCAGCACAATGCTCCCGGACCCTTGTCATCACAATGGCCCAAGCCATTGTCATCACAAAGCTCCATTACCTTTGTCATCAGAATCCTCCATGACACTTGGCATCACAATGCTCCATGCCCTTGTCATCAAAATGGGCCATTCCAACGTTCATCGCAATAATCCATGTAACTTTTTAGACCAATGCTCCATGCCCTTGTCATAAAAATACTCCATGCCCTTGTAATCACAATGCTCCATGAGCCCTGTCATCACAATGCTCTGTGACTCCAGTCATCACAATGTCTCATGACCTTTGTCATCACAATGTTCCATGCCCTCATCATCAACATTCTCTGTGACCTTTTTATCCACAATGCTCCATGAACTTTTCATCACGATGCACTTTGATCCTTTTCATCACAATGCTCTATGCCTTTCTCAGCACAATGCTCCATGACACATGTCATCACAATGCACCATGCGCTTGTCATCACACTGCTCCACAATCTTGCCATCACAATGCTCCATAAACCTTGTCATCACAATGCTCCATGCACTTCTCATCAAAATGCTGTCTCACCACTGATATCACAATGTTACATCACTATTCGGCACAATACACCCTCTCCCCTGTCATCATAATGTTCCATGACTCCTGTCATCACAATGGTACCTGCACTTATCATCACAATGTTCGATGACCCCTGACATCACAATGTTCCATAACCCCTGTTATCAAAATGCTCCATGACCCGTTTCATCAAAATGCTCCATGACCCCTGACATCACAATGTTCCATAACCCATGTCATCAAAATGTTCCATGACACTTTTCATCAAATTACTCCATGACCCTGTCATCACAATGCTCTCTGCCCTTCTCATCACAATGCACAACCCCCTTGTCATCAAAATGCTCCATGACCTTTGTCATCACAAAGATCCATGACACTTGGCATCACAATGCTCCATGTCATTGTCATCACGATGCTCCATGAACGCTCTCATCACATTGCTCCATGCCCTTGTTATCACAAAGCCCCATGGCACATGTCATCAGAATACTCCATGGCCTTCTCATCACAATGCTCCATGCCCTTGCCTTCACAATGCTCAATTACCCCTGTCATAACAATTCTCCATGACCCCTGCCATCAGGATGTTCCTTGGCCTTGTCATCACATGGCTCCATTACCCTTCTCATCACAATGCTCCAAGACCCCTGTAATCAGTATGCTCCATGCCCCTTTTCATCTCAGTGATCCATGAACCCTGTCATCACAATGCACCATGCCCATCTTCATAATGCTTCATGCAATTGTCATCACGAAGAAATCAAAATGCTCCATGTATTCTGTCATAACAATGCTCCAAACCCTTGTGATCACAATATTCCATAACACTTGTCATCACAATTCCCCATGACACTCGTCATCACAATTATCCATGTTCTTCTCATCACAATGCTCCTTGCCCTTCTCATCACAAAGCTCCATTACCCCTCTCATAACAATGCTCTATGAGCCCTGCCATCACAATATTCCACGGCCTTGTCATCACAAGACTCCATGACACTTCTCATCACAATGCTCCAAGATCCTGTAATCACAATGCTCCATGCCCTTGTCATCACAAAGCTCCATGACACATGTCATCAGAAACTTCGATGGCCTTCTCATCAAAGTGCCCCATGCCCTTGTCATCACAGTGCTCCAAGACCCCTGTAATCACAATGTTCCATGCCCCTTTTCATCAGTATGCTCCATGAGATTTGTCATCACAGTGCTCCATGGTTTTCTCATCAGAATTCTCCAGGACCTTGTCATCACAATGCTTCAAGACCTTGTCATGAAAATTCACAATGGCCCATGTCACCATAATGCTCCAAGCGCTAGTCATCACAATGCTCCATTATATTTGTCCTCACAATCCTCCATTTCATTTGGCATTACAATGCTCCCTGCCATTGTCATTGCAATGAACCATGACATATGTCATCACAATGCTCCCTGACACGTGTCTTCACAATACTCCATGACCTTCTCATCACAATGATCCATGCTCTTGTCAGCACAATGCACCATGTCCACTGTCATCACAATAATCTATGAAACTTGTCAGACCAATGCTCCATGCCCCTGACATTACAATGCTCCATGCACTTGTCATCAAAATGCTCCATGGCCCCTGTCATCACAATGCTCCCTGACTCCAGGCATCACAATGCTTCATAAAATTTGTCATCACAATGGTCCATGCCCACGTCAAAAAATGCCTCTGTGACTTTTGTAACCACAATGCTCCATGAAATTTCAATCACAATGCTCCATGACCCTTGTAATCACAATGCTCCATGCCTTTGTCAGAAAAATGCTCCATGACTCTTGTCATCACAATATGCCACGCTCTTTTCATCACAACGGTCCATAATTTTTCATGGCAATGCTCCATAAATGTTGTAATCAAAATGCTCCATGCCCTTCTCATCACAATGCTCCATTACCGCTGTCATAACAATGCTCCATGACCCTTGCCAAAACAATGTTCCACGGCCTTGTCATCACAAGACTCCATGACACTTGTCATCACAATGCTCCAAAACACCTGTATTCACAATGCTCCGTGACTCCAGTAATCACAATGCTTCATGACCTTTGTCATGACATTGGTCCATGCCCTCGTCATCAGCAGTCTCTGTGACCTTTTTAACCACAATGCTCCATGAACTTTTCATCACAATGCTCTTTGACCCTTGTCATCACAATGCTCCATAACCACTTTCATCACAGTGCTCCGTGACTCCAGGCATCACAATGCTTCATAACATTTGTCATCATAGTGGTCCATGCCCGCGTCATCACAAGGCTCTGTGACCTTTGTAACCACCATGCTCCATGAACTTTTCATCACAATGCTCCGTGACCTTTGTCATTACAATGCTCCATGCATTTGTCAGAAAAATGCTCCATGACCCTTGTCATTACGATGTGCCACGCGATTTACAAAAAAACGGCCACAAATTTGTCATGGAAATGGTCCATAATCATTGTAATCACAATTCTCCATTCCCTTCTCATCACAAGGCTCGATTACACCTGTCATAACAATGCTCCATGACCTTTGTCATCACAATGCTCAATAAAATTGTCATCAAAATGCTCCCTGACATTTGTTGTCTGTAGGCACCTTGAACCCTGTCATGATAAGGTACCATGCCTATTTCATCACAATGATCCATGCCCTTTTCATCACAATTTTGAAAGACCCCTTTAATCACAATGCTCCATGCCCTTGTCATCACAAAACTCAATGACGCATGTCATTAGAATGCTCCTTAGCCTTCTCCTCACAATGCTCCTTGCCCTTGCCATCACAAAACTCAATGACGCATGTCATTAAAATGCTCCTGAGCCTTCTCCTCCCAGTGCTCCTTGCCCTTGTCATCACAGTGTTCCAAGACCCCTGTAATCACAATGGTCAATGCCCCTTTTCATCAGTATGCTCCATGAGATTTGTCATCACAAGGCTCCTTGGTTTTCTCATCACAATGCTCCAGGAACTTGTCATCACAATGCTTCATGACCTTGTCATGAAAATTCTCAATGGCCCTTCTCATCATAATGCTCCAAGCCCTAGTCATCACAATGCTCCATTTTATTTGTCATCACAATCCTCCTTTACATTTGGCATCACAATGCTCCCTGCCATTGTCATTGCAATGGACCATGACATATGTCATCACAATGCTCCCTGACACCTTTCTTCAAAATACACCATGAACTTCTAATCACAATGCTCCATGCCCCTGTCATCACAATGCTCCGTGACTCCTGTCATCACAATGCTTCATAACATTTTTCATCACAATGTTCCATGCCCGCGTCATCACAAGGCTCTGTGACATTTGTAACCACAATGCTCCATGAATTTTTCATCACAATGCTCCATGCCTTTGTCAGAAAAATGCTCCATGACACTTGTCATCACAATGTGCCATGCGCATCTCATCACAACGGTCCACAAATTTGTCATTGCAGTGCTACCTAAAACTTGTAATCACAATGCTCCTTGCCTTTCTCATCACAATGCTCTATTACCCCTCTCATATCAATGCTCCATGACACCTGCCATCACAATGTTCCACGGCCTTATCATCACAAGTCTCCATGACACTTGTCATCACAATGATCCAAGACCCCTGTAATCACAATGCTTCATGTCCTTGTCATCACAAAGCTCCATGACACATGTCATCAGAATGTTCCATGGCCTTCTCATCAAAATGCTCCATGCCCTTGTCATCACAGTGCTCCAAGGCCCCTGTAATATCAATGCTACAAGCCCCTTTTCATCAGTATGCTCCATGAGATTTGTCATCACAAGGCTTCATGGTTTTCTCTTCAAAATGCTCCAGGACCTTCTCATCACAGTGCTTCACGAACTTGTCATGAAAATACCTAATGGCCATTGTCATCATAATGCTCCAAGCCCTAGTCATCACAATGCTCCATTATATTTGTCATCACAATCCTCCATTACGTTTAGCATCACAATGGTCCCTGCCATTGTCATCGCAATGGACCATGACATATGTCATCACAATGCCCCCTGACACGTGTCTTCACAGTAATACAAGACCTTCTCATCACAGTGATCCATGCCCTTGTCATCACAATGCACCATGTCCAGTGTCATCACAATAATCTTTGAAACTTGTCAGACCAATGCTCGATGCCTCTGGCATCACAATTTTCCATGGCCTTGTCATCACAAGGCTCCATGACACTTGACATCACAATGCTCCAAGACACCTGTAATCACAATGCTCCATGCCCTTGTCATCACAAAGCTCCATGACACATGTCATCAGAATGTTCCAAAGGCTTCTCATCAAAATACTCCATGCTCTTGTCATCAAAATGCTCCAAGACCCCTGTCATCACTGTGCTCCATGCCCCTGTTCATCTCAATGCACCATGAACCCTGTCATCACAATGCATCATGCACATCTACATAACGCTTCACGCTATTGTCATCACAATGAAATCAAAATGCTCCATGAACCCTGTCATCACAATACTCCATGAATATTATCAGACCAATGCTCCATGACATTCTCATCACAGTGCTCCATGACCAATATCATCACAATGCACCATGATAACTGGCATCACAACATTCCATGACACGTGAAAACACAATGATCTGGGACTCTTGTCATCACATTGCTCCATTCCCTAGTCATCACAATGCTCCATGACCCTTGTCATTACAATTTTCCGTGACACCATTCATCAAAATGCTTCATAACGTTAGTCATCACAGTGGTCCAAGCCCACGTTATCACAAGGCTCTGTGACATTTGTGACCACAAAGCTCCATGAAATTTTCATCACAATGCTCCATGAACCTTGTCATCACAATGTTCCATGCCTTTGTCAGAACTATGCTCCATTACCCATGTCATCACAATGTGCCATGCACTAGTCATCACAATGCTCCTTGCCTTTGTCAGAAAACTGCTCCATTACCCATGTCATCACAATGCTCCATGCCCTAGTAATCACAATGCTCCATGACCCCTGTCATCACAATGCTCCGTGACTCCAGTCATCACAATGCTACATAACGTTTGTCATCACAATCGTCCATGGCCGCGTCATCACAAGGCTCTGTGACATTGGTAACCACAATGCTCCATGAACTTTTCATCACAATTCTCCTTGACCATTGTCATCACAAAGTGCCACGCACTTTTCCTCACAACGGTCCACAAACTTGTCATTGCAATGCTCCATAAACATTGTAATTGCAATGCTCCATGCATTTCTCATCAACATGCTCTCTCACCAGAGATATCACAATGTTCCATCACTAGTTGTCACAATACTCCCTCACCCTTGTAATCACAATATTCCATGACCCCTGTCATCACAATTCTACATCCCCTTATAATCACAATGTTCCATGACCCCTGACATCACAATGTTCCATAACACCTGTCATCAAAATGCTCCATGATCCTTTTCTTCCCAAAGCTCCATGACCCCTGACATCACAATGTTCTATAACCCGTGTCATCAAAATGTTCCATTACAATTTTCATCAAATTCCTGCATAACCTTGTCACCAAAATACTCCCTGGCCTTCTCATCCCAATTCACCACACCCTTGTCATCACAATGCTCCATGACCTTTGTCATCACAGACCTCCATGACCCTTGGCATAAAAAGTTCCATGTCATTGTCATCACAAAGCTTCATGACACTTGTCATCAAAATGCTCGATGCCCTTATCATCACAGTGCTCCATGACCTTGTCATTACAATCCTCCTTGACTCATGTATCCCAGTGTTCCGTGCCCTTGTCATCACAATGCTCCATGCCCACTCTCATCACAATAATCCATGAAATATTTCAGACCAATGCTCCATGTCCTTCTCATCACAATGCTCCATTACGCCTGTCATAAAAATGCTCCATGACCCCTGCCATCACAGTGTTCCAAGGCTTTGTCATTCACAAGGCTCCATGACACTTGTCATCACAATGCTCAAAGACCCATGTAATCAAAATTCTCCATGCCCTTGTAATCACAAAGATCCATGACGCATGTCATCAGAATGTTCCATGCCCTTGTCATCACAATGCTCCTTGCCCTTGTCATCACAATGCTCCATGACCCCATTCATCACAATACTCCATGAACATTTTCAGCCCAATGCTCCATGAGGTTCTCATCACAATGCTCCATGACCAATATCATCACAATGCTCCATGACCACTGTCATCACAACACTCCATGAGCGCTGACAACACAGTGATATGGGACACTTGTCATCACAATGATCCATTCCCTAGTCATCACAATGCCCCATGATCCCTGTCATCACTATACTCCATGAACATTTTCAGCCCTATGCTCCATGAACCTTGTCATCACAATGATCCATGCCCTAGTTATCCCAATGCTCCATGACCCCTGTATTCACAATGCTCTGTGATGCCTATCACCACAGTGCTCCAATACACCTGACATCACAATGTTCTGTGCCTTTTTCATCAAAATGCTACATGACCTTTTCATTACAATGCTCTAGGCGCCTGACATCAGAAAACTGCATTACCATTGTCATCACAATTCTCCATGAACCTTGGGATCACATTGCTTCATGCCATTGTCATCACAATGCTCCATGCTTCTTGAAATCAAAATGATCCATGACCTCTGTCATCACAATTCTCCAAACCCTTGTGATCACAATGTTCCATAACACTTGTCATCACAACGCTCCATGATGCCTGGCATCACAATACTCCATGCCCTTTTCATTCCAATGTTCCATGACCTTTGTCATCACAATTCTCAATACACTTTGTCATCACAATGCTCCCTGACTCTTGTCATCAGAATGCTCCTTGAACCCTGTCATTAAAAGGCTCCGTGCCTTTTTCATCACAATGCCCCATGCCATTTTCATCACAATGCTCCATGCCATTGTCATCAAAATACTCCACAAGTTTGTCATCAAAATGCTCCATGACCCGTGTCATCACAATTCTCCATGCACTTGCCAGCATAGTGCTCCCTGACCCTTGTCATCACAATGCTCCATTGCCTTCGTCATCAGAATCCTCCATGACACTTGGCATCACAATGCTCCATGCCATTGTCATCACAATAGACCATTACATATGTCATCACAATGCTCCCTCACACATGTCTTCACAATACTGCATGACCTGGTCTTCACAATTCTCCATGCCCTTGTCATCACAATGCACCATTCCAACTGTCATTGCAACAATCCATGAAACTTATTACACCAATGTTCCATGCCCTTCGCATCACAATGCTCCTTGCCCTTCTTATCAAAATGCTCCATGACTCCAGTCATCACAATGCTTCATGACCTTTGTCATCGAAACGGTCCATGCCCTCGTCATTAACAGTCTCTGTGACCTTTTTAACCTCAATGCTGTATGAAAATTTCATCACAATGTTCTTTGACCCTTGTCATCACAATACTCTATGCCTTTCTCAGCGCAGTGCTCCATGACCGTTGTCATCACAATGCTCCATGTGCTTGTCAGCACAATGCTCCATGACACGTCATCACAATGCACCATGCGCTTGTCATCACAGTGCTCCACAATCTTGTCATCACAATGCTCCATTAACATTGTCATCACAATTCTCCATGAACTTCTCATCAATATGCTCTCTCACCACTGATATCACACTGTTATATCACTATTCATCACAATACTCCCCCACCCCTGTCATCACAATGTTCCATGACTCCTGTCATCACAATGCTACATTAACTTATCATCACAATGTTCGATGACCTATGACATCACAATGTTCCATTAGCAATGTCATCAAAATTCTCCATGACACATTTCATCAAAATGCTACATGTCCCCTGACATCACAATGCTCCATAGCACTTGTCATTACAGTGCTCCATGACGCTCTTCATCACAATTATCCATGGTCTTCTCATCACAATGCTCCATGACCATTGTCATCACAATGCTCTATACACTTGTCATCAAAATGCTCCTTGACGCTTGTTGTCTGTATGCTCCTTGAACCCTGTTATGACAAGGCTCCATGCCTTTTTCATCACAATGATCCATGCCCTTTTCATCACAATGCTCCAAGACCCCTGTAATCAAAATGCTCCATGCCCTTTTCATCACAAAGCTCCAAGATGCAGGTCATCAGAATGCTCCATGGCCTTTTCCTCACAATGCTCCATGCCCTTGTCATCACAATGCTCCAAGACCCTTGTAATCACAATGCTCCATGCCCTTCTCATCACAATGCTCCATTACACCTGTCATAACAAAGCTCAATGACCCCAGCCATCAAAATGTTCCACGGCCTTGTCATCACAAGGCTCCATGACACTTGTAATCACAATGCTCCAAGACCCCTGTAATGACAATGCTCCATGACCTTATCCTCACAAACTCCATGACACATGTCATCAGAATGTTCCATGGACTTCTCATCACAATGCTCCATGCCCTTGTTATCACAATGCTCCCAGACCCCTGTAATCACAATTCTCCATTGCCATTTTCATCTCAATGCTCCATGAACCCTGTCATCACAATGCTTCATGATCCCTGTCATCACAATACTCCATGAACATTTTCAGCCCAATGCTGCATGACACTTAACATCACAATGATCCATGCCCGTGTCATCCCAATACTCCATGACCTCAGTATTCACAATGCTCCGTGACGCTTGTTATCACAGTGCTCCATGACACTTGTCATCACGATGCTCCATGCCTTTGTCAAAAAAATACTACATGACCTTGTCATTACAATGCTCTATTCGCTTGTCATCACAATACTCTATTACCATTGTCATCACAAGCCTCCATGAAACTTGGGATAACAATGCTCCATGACCCTTGTCATCAAAATGCTCCATGTCCCCTGACATCACAATGCTCCATAGGCCTTGTCATTACAGTGCTCCATGACTCTCTTCATCACAATTATCCATGGTCTTCTCATCACAATGCTCCACGGTCTTGCCATCACAATGCTCCATGCACTGGTCATCACAATTCTCCAAGTTCTTGGCATCACTATGTTCCATGACACTTCTCATCACAGTGTTACATGATTTGTCAGGACAATACTCCACAAACTTGTCATCAGAATGTTATATGACCCTTGTCATCACAATTATCCATGCCCCGTCATCACAAAGCTCCATGCCCTTGTCATCACAATTCTCCATGACCCTGTCATCACAGTACTCCATGAACATTTTCAGCCCAATGCTCCATGACTTTCTCATCGCAATGCTCCATGACCAATATCATCACAATGCTCCATGACACCTGACAACACAGTGATCCGGGATTCTTGTCATCACAGTGCCCCATTACCTAGTCATCACAATGTTCCATGAAACCTGTCATCACAATACTCCATGAATATATTCAGCCCAAAGTCCATGAACATTGTCATCAAAATGATCCATGCCCTAGTCATCCCAATGCTCCATAACCTCTGTATTCACAATGCTCTGGGCCACTTGTCATGACAGTGCTCTGTGACACCTGTCATCACAATGCTCCATGTCTTTGTCAGCAAAATGCTACATGACCTTGTCCGTACAATGCTCTATGAGCTTCTCATCACAATACTCCATTACCATTGTCATCACAATCCTCCATGAACATTGGGATCACATTGCTTCATGCCTTTGTCATCACAAAGCTCCATGCTCCTTGAAATCAAAATGATCCATGACCTCTGTCATCGCAATGCTCCGAACCCTTGTGATCACAATGTTCCGTAACACTTGTCATCACAACGCTCCATGATGCCTGTCATTACTATACTCAATGACCTTTTCATCACAATGTTCCATGACCTTTGTCATCACAATTCTCAATACACTTGTCATCACAATGCTCCCGCACTCTTGTCGTCAGAATGCTCCTTGAAACCTGTCACGAAAAGGCTCCATGCCATTTTCATCACAATGCCCCATGCCATTTTCATCACAATAATCCATGCCATTGTCATGAAAATACTCCTCAAGCTTGTCATCCAAATGTTCCATGACCCGTGTCATCACAATTCTCCATGCACTTGCCAGCACAATGCTCCCTGTCCATTGTCATCACAATGCTCCAAGCCATTGTCATCACAATGCTCCATTACCTTTGTCATCAGAATCCTCCATGACACTGGGCATCACAATGCTCCATGCCATTGTCATCATAATGGGCCATTATATATGTCATCACAATGATCCCTGACACCTGTTTTCACAATACTGCATGACCTGGTCTTCACAATTCTCCATGCCCTTGTCATCACAATGCGCCATTCCAACTGTCATTTCAATAATCCATGAAACTTATTCGACCAATGTTCCATGCCCTTGTCATCACAATGCTCCATGACCGATGTCATAACAATGCTCCGTGAGTCCACTCATCACAATGCTTCATGACCTTTGTCATCACAATGTTCCATGCCCTCATCATCAACAGTCTCTGTGACCTTTTTAATATCAATGCTCCATGAAATTTTCATCACAATGCTCTTTGACCCTTGCCATCACAATACTCTATGCCTTTCTCAGCACAATGCTCCATGACCGTTGTCATCACAATGCTCCATGTGCTTGTCAGCACAATGGACCATAAAATATGTTATCACAATGCTCCCTGACACATCTTCGCTATACTCCATGACCTTGTCATCACAATTCTCTATGCCCTTGTTATCACAGTGTGCCATGCCAACTGTCAACACAATTATCCATGAATCTTGTCAGACCAATGCTCTATGCCACTGTCATCACCATGCTCCATGCCCTTGTCTTCACAATGCTCCATGACCCCAGTCATCACAATGCTCCATGACTCCAGTCATCACAAGGCTTCATGACCTGTGTCATCACAATGGTCCTTGCCCTCATCATCACAAGGTTCTGTGAACTTTGTCACCACAATTCTCCATGAAATTTTCATCACAATGCTCCATGACCCTTGTCATCACAATTCTCGGTCCCTTTGTCAACTCAATGCGCCTTGACCCTTGTCATCACAGTGTTCCATGCGCTTGTCAGCGCAGTGCTCCCTGACCCATGCCATCACAATGCGCCATGCGCTTGACATCACAATGCTCCACAACATTGTCATCACAATGCTCCTTAAACCTTGTCATCACAATGCTCCATGCACTTCTTATCAAAATGCTCTCTCACCACTGATATCAAAATGTTCCCTCACTAGTCATCAAAATACACCCACTCCCCTTTCATCACAGTGTCCCATAAGCCCTGTCATGAAAATGTTCCATGACCCCTGATATCACAATGTTCCCTAACCCCTGTCATCGAAATGTTCTATGACAGTTTTCATCAAATTTCTCCATGACCCTGTCATCACAATGCTCCCTTCCCTTCACAACAGAATGCACCACAGCCTTGTCATCAAAATGCTCCCTGACATTTGTCATCAAAAAGCTCCATGACACTTTGCATCACAATGCCCCATGCCATTGTCATCATAATGTTCCATGAACCCTCTCATCACATTGTTACATGCCCTTGTCATTACAGGCTCTATGATGCTTTTCATCACTATGCTCAATGCCATTCTTCTCACAATGCTCCATGGGCTTGTCATTACAATCCTCCACGACCCAAGTATCACAGTGTTCCGTTCCCTTGACATGAAAATGCTCCTTGCCCCCTCTCATCACAATAATCCATGAAATATTTCAGACCAATGCTCCATGCCCTTGTCATCACAATGCTCCATTAACCCTGTCATAACAATGCTCCATGACCCCTGCCATCACAATGTTCCAAAGCTTTGTCATCACAAGGCTCCATGACCCTTGTCAACACAATTCTCCAAGACCCCTGTAATCACAATGCTCCATGCCCTTGTCATCACAAAGCTTCATGACGCATGCCATCAGAATGCTCCATGGCCTTCTCATTCAAGATGCTCCATGCCCTTGTCATCAAAATGCTCCAAGACCTTTGTAATCACAATGCTCCATGCCCCTTTTCATCTCAATGCTCCATGAACCCTGTCATCACAATGCACCATGCCCAACATCATAATGCTTCATGCTATTGTCATCACAATGAAATCAAAATGCTCCATGACCTCTGTCATCACAATGCTCCAAATCCTTGTGATCAAAATGTTCCATAACACTTATCATCACAACGCCCCATGACGCTCGTCATCACAATTATCCATGGTCTTCTCATCACAATGCTCCATGAACTTTGTCATCACAGTGCACAAAACCCTTGTCATCACAATGCTCCCTGACACTTGAAGTCAGTATCCTCCATGAACCCTCTCATGATAAGGCTTCAAGCCTTTTTCATCACAAAGTTCCATGCCCTTTTCCTCACAGTTCTCCAAGCCCCCTGTAATCACAATGCTCTAGGCCCTTGTCATCACAAAGCTCCGTGATGCATGTCATCAGAACGCTCCCTGGCCTTCTCATCCCATGCTCCATGCCCTTGTCATCAAAATGCTCCTCGACCCCTGTAATCACAATGCTCCATGCCCTTTTTCATCAGAATGCTCCATGAGACTTGTGATCACAAGGCTCCATGGTCTTCTCATCACAATGCTCCAGTACCTTGTCATCACAGTGCTCCATGACACCTGTCATCACAATACTCCATGAATATTTTCAGCCCAATGCTACATGACCTTCTCATCACAATGCTCCATGACCACTCTCATCACAATGCTCCATGAACCCTGACAACACAATGATCCAGGACTCTTGTCATCAAAATGCTCCATGCCCTTGTCATCCCACTGCTCCATGATACCTTTAATTACAATGCTCCGTGATGCTTGTCATCACAGTGTTCCATGAATATTGTTATCACAATGCTCCATGCCTTTGTCAGCAAAATGCTACATAATCTTGTCATCACAATCCTCCATGACCCTTGGGATCACATTGCTTCATGTCCTTGTCATATCTCTCTTGCCTTTCTGATTTTTACAGATTTTCGGATATTCTTTTTGACCGCTGGGTAGTGACAATTCTTTGTATTGTGGATTTCCATTGCACGTTTGCTTGATTGGCCAAAAAGGGTGTATGCGTTATCTCCTGAATATATTCAGGAGAAAAGCCATGCGCCGTTTTTTGCCAAGTGCATCACTGTCGAAGTTGTGATGCTTTTCCTGTGCTTTAAAAGTGATTCCAATTTACCACATGAAATATGTTTTGTGCAGTTCTGCCTCATTTTAAAGCCCGCTTCGCTGCCTTCTCTCAACAGATTTTTGGAAGAGAGTAGTCCATTATAACTCTGCAGGTTTGTGAATTGCAGTGCCCCTGAGCTCCAATTTTCAAATCCCATTTTTGGGAGCTGACCGCAAATCCACAATTTTGCTTCAGGAACTATAGTGGTTCCAGGGGTGGCTATACTGTTCCCTATGGGTGGCTGAGGCTTTGGTTAATTCTTCCTGATGGGAATTTAGAGTGATATGTGCCCGTCCAAATGCCTACATCTACTTTCTGATTGGTTCTCCCTCTTCCCTTTCATCCTCTGCACAATTAGCAAACTGTGCGAACTAGGAGGTTATAGGGGCTAACTCTCCTAAGTTGGGAGATTCACAGTAAGGCAGTTGGAATGCCAACCTGGAGCACAAGGAGAGGAAAAATTAGGAGACTTTTAGAAACCTTTTGTCATCACAGTGTGTCCATTCTCTAGGTTTCCCATACATGTTATAACTGTAGTGATATTCCCTTCTACCTGGAGATTTGGGACTCATGGAATGGTGTCATGCACTACTACTTTAAAGGGTCTGCATTTTCTCTCCCAATCTCACCAGGCCTCTCAGTCCCAAGTGTCCAGCCTTATGTCTCATCCAGTTGTCTTTGCAGATAGGGTCATTCCAGGTTTCATCAGAACCCCTGAAGGAATTGTGTAAGAATTTCGCTGCTTTTTTTTTTTTTTTTTTTTGAAATTCATTTTTATAATGGGGTTGAGCTGATTTTCACTGACGTGTTTATGCCGATCTAGACACACTTGATTCCCTTACAGAGACATATCAATACATAGGTTTTAAGATTCTTACTAGTCAGATATATTCCTCTGCGGGGAATAGGGGTTTTGAGTCCCGTTCACTGAGGAAGGTGTAGGTCCTGTCTCTTCTGTATTTGGTTTATGGAATGTTACCTGTGCTAATATCAAACTCTGGTTTTATGCATCACCCCACCTCTCCTTTCCCTTTAAGCAGGCATAAGAGTGTTTTCTAAATGTGAGACTCTGTTCTCTTTCTTAATTCAGTTCATGTGTTGTGATGTTGACATTCCCTCTGTAAGTGATATCTTATGATAAGATTCTTTTTTTCTGTGTGACTAATTTCACTTAGAATCATCATACCTAAATCCACTCATTATGCTGCTACTGCCCTTATGGCATTGATTTCACGTCTGAGTGATATTCCGTTGTACAAAATTACCACAAGTTCTTTATGCATTTCTCTTTTTCCTGGGATAATTTAGGTGTTCCGAAGTTGAGGTTCTTGTATGCAGAGCAGCGCTAAATTTTGGGGTGCCTGTGTCTTGTCGATATTAGTCTTCCCAAGTTATATGCCCATGAGTTGAAGTCCCCTTTGCTCGGGGGCTTTGTATTTTAGATGTTTTAGGAAACAGCATACACTTCTTCAGAGTGGCTCTTGGATATTTATACCCCACCCATCAGCGTGACTAGGCTCCCTGTTCTCCATGGCCTCTCCTGCATTTCTGGTTTGTACACATTTTTTGGATGGCCTTTCTAAGCAGTGTATATTGAGACTTCTTTGTTGTGCGGATTTGCATTTCCCGCTTGCTTGTTTGGCCAAAAACTCTGTATGTGTTTTATTTTCCTGAAGATTTCACGAAAAAAACACATACACCCTTTTGCCCAACTGCATCATTTTAGAAATTCTGTTGCTTTCATATGCTTTAAATGTGAGTACAACCTACCTTTTGAATTCTGTTTCCTGCAATTCTGCCTCTCATTCAGATCCTCTTCGTTGCCTTACCTGAATATATTTTTGGACGTTGGTTATCATTTATATCTTTGCAGGTCTTTGAATTGTCTGCTCCTGAGCTCCATTTTGTAACTCGCTTTTTTTTGTGAGCTGGCCGCCAAACCATTTGTTTGCTTCAGGCCCTATTCTGGTTCTGAGGAGGCAGGCTGAGCCTTTGGTTAATTCTTGTTCCTAATGGGAAATTAGAGTGGCATGTGCCTGTCCAAACAACTAAGACTTGTCTCAAAATTTTTCTCATCCTTCCACTTCTTCCTCTGGACAAATTCCAAACTGTGTGCAAGAGGATGTTGACGGTGCTGATATCCCCAAGGGAGGAGATTGTTAGGAAAGATGCTGGAGGGGTGAACCCGAGCACCAGGCGATGAGGAGATGAGGTGCCTTTTCCAAACTCTTTCCGATCAAACGGTGTACCATCCTCTAGGTGTGGCAGGCATGTTTTAGCTGTAGGAAGGGTCCCGTGCATGTAAGGAGAACACCAGGGATTTTTCCAAATCAGTGCCTCCCTGAACCCCAAACTGGGGAATTTTTAAGCTACGGCTACACGTGTGTCCATTAAGGGCCTTGGGAAATATGCAGAGCCCAAACTTTAGATGATTGAAATTTTCAGGGTCAGAAGCCCTCACCATCGGCCTTGCTTAGGTTACATTTTATCTGTCATTGATAGATGATGTCAATAAAAATATCGATTCTTTTTCAGATTATTTCCCCTTATAGGTTATTGCAAAATATTCAGTGTAGTTCCCTTTGCTATACAGTAGTTCCTTGTTGATGATCTATTTTATACATAATAGTGTGTATGTGTTAATCCCAAACTGTTAATTTATCCCTTCTCCTAACTTTCCCCTTTGGTAATAATAAATTAGAAGATTTTATACATCTCAGAAATGGGGGAACTGAAAGAGATGTATCATTTTTAATGGAAAAGCATTCAAAACATGATTGAAGTTTCAGCCAAGAGTATTCGATGTACATCCATGGAAATAAATCACTTCATTTCTCTAATGTTGACCTGACAAATAAGACAGACGTCTTCACTGAACTTGCTTATAGGAAAGTGATGGAAATATCAAATGTAATTCTTAGAAACATTTTATTTTACCCGAGCATTATACACTGCTCTATGTTAACTACAGTTTGGCTCACACATCTGTTCATTGATGTTACTATGTTCTCAATTTCTGTTACTGATCCTCCAGAGTGGACCCCAACAGGAGTCCCCGTGCCCAGTGTCATTGGAGCCAATAGATCAAGGCTGAGTTTGGTTCAGAAGCAAAGGAAACATTATTTTGAAAACAGAATGGAGAGGTGAGAGTATGCACTCCCCCACGGGCTGTGGGCAGGGCTGCTGTGTAGGGATCCCAGCAGCGTCAGTGGGAGGGAGGGGATGGAGCTCTCGAGGGCTGGGTTGGCTGCAGCTCAGGCTCTATGCCACGGAGTCTGCATGGGACCCCGCTAGCTGAGGTGTCGACCCAGCCATTCTGTTCTAGGAAATCAGGTCTGAAGTGCCAGGTGTGGGACCTCTGCATGCGGAACCCTAGGAGCATGTGACATTAGACAAAGCACAAAGGAAAAACAGGTTAGACTTTATTTTATTGTCCAGATTCTCTTTTTATCTCCCAGGAATTTTTAATGAACGTTGCCAGAGACAAACACCTCCTCTACTTTTTGTTCTGTTCCACATTCTTGGGGTGTTGAGGGTGCAGACCCCTCTTTTGTAACTGCTTCATGCTATGGTGGGAGCCCTGATACCTGGGGGGAGGGGCAAAACGTCTCCCCACCAGCCTCCAGGTGAGGTTGATTGTCCCAAGGCCTCCTTCCTCACTTCTCGTCCGCCTGAGCACCAGCATTGGAAGTGTTATAGATTCTAATGACCTTTAAGGGTCCAGGAAAGAGATGTGCAGAGATACTGAGGTGGCAGGTTTCACCCCACACCACATTTGTTTGGCGACCTTAGGAAAATGGTTTTTGCCAGCCTAGATGCTCTGACCTGTAATTTGTGCTTTCTTTAATTAGGTCCCTGAATTAATGTACAAACAGGACCATGTGTCAGAGCCCTGCCTGCACAACTCCCAGACAGTCCAGTGTCAGTGGTGATCTAGGACCATGACGTCCACTGAGTCAACGGCCTTTAGAAGTAACCAGCAGTCCAGCCGGTCATATTGGCCACCATCACCGTGTTGTCTGTAGGGTTTTCTATGGTGAAAGCGTGATATACTTTTCCCCCTCCAAGCTTATTAGATCCCCTCTGGGTGCAGTAAGTCTTGCAAGCAGAAGTCTGCTCTTTCAGACACAGTCTTGTTGTTTTTTGAGAGAAACTCCAGGTCAAGTGATGGTCACACGAGTCAACTTGGGGGCCCATTGCCCCTGTTTGTCTCTCTGGAGGTTGGAGTGTGAGGGCCTCCTCACTCGAGGTCAGTGTGCCCACAGAGAGACCCCTGCAACTTCAGGGCATGATGGGTGGTTAGGATCACCACGTGGGGTCCTTTTCCCTTAGGAGCGAGCTGGCATTGTGGGCTGCTGATTTTCAGCTTTTTAGATACCCCAGTATCCTTGCCTGATGATTCGGTGGCAAAGCCCTTGGTGACCATAGTTTATCATACCTGAAGGGCATTTTGTGTTGCTCCATTTCAAGTGGTCCCAGTTTTTGCACTAACGCTCCAAGGGCGATTAACCTTTGACCGGGTATGTAAAGGTCTAAGGGTTTAGCTAAATTAGGGTGTTCCTGGGCAAGGGTCTGAATTGACTGCTCTTTCCATTCTTGAGAGGCTGCTTCTGGATTCTACTCAAAAGGATCATCATCTTTTCGTGTCAGTGTTTCATGTAGAGGCCCAGCTATTAGACTGTAGTTAAGGATCCAGATGCAGAAAACCTTGGCCTCCCAAGGAACCCCTAAGCTGTCTTCTAGTTTTAGAAGAGGTTAGGCTGCAAATGGCTTCTTCCCTATCCTGGGATGCGTTTCTCCGAATATCTGTGAGAATGAAGCCCAGGCATGTCACCTTAGCCTGGGATATTTGAGCCTTTTTCTTGGACACCTTCTATCCTTTATTGGGTAGGTAGTTCAGAGGCGTCTTTAGTAGGCCTGGTGATCAGAATGTCATCTGCATATTGAAGGAGGGTTCCCTTTTACAGAGGTAGAACTTTTAGGTCTTTAGAGGACATTTCCCCAATGATGTTGTGGGGAATTTTGAACCATTGGGGCAGGACGGCCCAGCATTATTGCTTTTGTTGCATGTTGTGTCCTGCCACTCACAAGCAAAACATTCTTGTGACTCTGACATGAATGGAATACATAAGAACGCATCATTGAAGTCTAATACAGAATGCCATGGCCTGGTGGATGGTAGAATGACCAGCAGGGTGTAGGAAATAGGAGCTACTGGATATATATCCTCGGTGGCTTCACTGACTGTCCTGATATCCTTTACCAGGTCTCCAGCAGCCCATGGGGCTCTCGTGGTCAGGCCAATCCCAGGATATGGAGCTCACCTGGGCTGCACCGCCCACCACACATCCCACGGGGCTCTCGTGGTCAAGTCCCTCCCAGGGTATGGAGCTCACCTGTGCAGCTACCCAGCAGCCCATGGGGCTCTCATAGTCAGGCCCTTCCCAGAATACGGAACTCCCCTGGGCAGGTACCCCAGCAGGGCTGGACACACAGGATCTGTGCACATAGCCCACCTTGCAGAGAACCCCCAGCTCACCTGTCACTCACAGCTGACACAGAACACCTCAGAGCAGGACTTGAACTAACAAACAGCATCTCTGACAGGTCTTTGACCCTGGCTATCACTCTGTGCAGCCTCTCTCTGCCTGGTTTTCCAGACACTTCCACTGCAGCCAAGGCACCAAGCCTCTGTCTGCACCCACCATCACTCCTCTCCCTGACTCCTGGGTTCTTCTCATTAGGATAGGGTCTTCTTGAATTTGTTTTCCACTCATGGACCAGATAAAATGGTAAGAAAACAAGCCGCAGCTGCAGCCTCTTGTCTATCCTAACACTCAAGAGCCCACACCTGTTCCTTGGGCGTGGCCCCTTTAGCAAGGTTCATTTTCTGCAACTGTGAGCCCCTGAGGGAAGAGGATTGGCTGATTTGGGCAGCCGTACAGTGCCTTCCAGCCCTCCCCAGGTGTGCCTGGCTTGAGGTCAATATAAACACCTCTCCAGTCAGCAAGAGCCCCTGTAGCTGTGCCTGACGCCATATTCTCTGCCTCGTCAGCAGTGTCGGGGCTGGGGTGGTGGGAGGGTGTGAGGGGCCGTGGCTTTTTGGGTGGCCCAGTGTGAGTGGGGCTCTGCTGGTCTTTCTGAAGGAGTTGCCAGGCTGCCACCTGCTAAAGAAGAGGATGTGTCACCCATACCTGCCGCTGGAAATTCTCCCCAGGCAGAGGTGAGGAAGTAAAAAAGCAGTGGGGGCCGTGGCACGAGGGGTATCTCAGGCAGGAAAATGGAAAGCTTCCAGAAGAACATCTGGGGCCAGGACCCTCCTGGCTGTCCTGCAGGCACCAAGTCAGCCTGCGTGCTGTCGCTGGTGTGGCTCCACAGCCCTTCCTCTAGGCTTGCAAGTGTTTGTACATATTCAGGTGTTTTACCTGGAAAGGGTGGGAAGAGTTTAGCTGCAGCAGGACTGGGGCTCAGCTCACATTTACTCACAGACGCTTCGACACAGTCCCCCAGCTTTGCAATGAGGATTCTCCTTGTGGGGGGGAACGCTGCTGACTCCATGGGAGATGATTTCCCACCTCTGACCAACTTAAGAATATTTTACCACTGCAGCAAGTGCCCTGATACGATTTTCCTCTGTATAAATGGTGGGTTCTGTTTTTCTTTTTTTCTTTTTGGTTCAACGTATATTTTATTTATTCCTCTTTTTATTTTTTAATTTGGTGATATAAACATGGAAATAATGCATTAATATAAAGACGTCTATGTGAAGGGAAAAACATTTTTCTGTTTTATTTTATTAAATGTTATTTATTTATTTTTAATTTTTAAAATTTATTTATTACTTTTATACAGCAGGTTCTTATTGGATATCTATTTTATACATATAAGTGTGCACATGTGAATCCCAGTCTCCCAATTCATCCCACCACCACCCTCACATGGCGTTCCCCCCTTGGTGTCCATAAGTTTGTTCTCCACATCTGTGTCTCTATCTCTGCCCTGCAAACCAGTTCATCTGTACCATTTTTCTAGGTTCCACATATATGCATTAATATACAATATTGGTTTTTCTCTTTCTGACTTACTTCACTCTGTATGACAGTCTCTAGATCCATCAAGGTCTCTACAAATGACCCAATTTCATTCATTTGTATGGCTGAGTAATATTCCATTGTATATATGTACCACATCTTTATCCATTCGTCTGTCTGTGGGCACTTAGGTTGCTTTCATTACCTGGCTATTGTAAATAGTGCTGCAATGAACATTGTGGTGAATGTGTCTTTTTGATTTATGGTTTTCTCTGGGTATATACCCAGTAGTGGGATTGCTGGATTATATGGTAATTCTATTTTTAGTTTTTTTAAGGAACCTCCACACTGTTCCCCATAGAGACTATCAATTTACATTCCCAACAATAGTGGAAGAATGATCCTTTCCTGCACACCTGCTCCAGCATTTGTTGTTTGTAGATTTTCTGATGATGCCCATTCTAACAGGTGTGACATGAAACCTCATTGTAGTTTCCATTTCTATTTCTCTAATAATTAGTGATGTTGAGCAGATTTTCATATGCGTACTGGCCATCTCTATATCTTCTTGGAAGAAATGTCTATTTAGATCTTCTTCCATTTTTGTATTGGGTTGTTTGTTTTATTAATATTGAGCTGCATGAGCTGTTTATATATATTGGAGATGAATCATTTGTCCATTGATTCATTTGCAAATATTTTCTGCCATTCTGAGGGCTGTCTTTTCATCTTGTTTGTAGTTTTCTTTGTTTGCAAAAGCTTTTACGTTTCATTACGTCCCATCTGTTTAGTTTTCTTTTTTATTTCATTACTATACGAGGTGGATCAAAAAAAGATCTTCCTGTGATTTACGTCAGAGTATCCTTCGTAAGTTTTCCTCTCAGTGTTTTATACTATCCGGTCTTACATTATGGTCTCTAATCCATTTTGAATATATTTTTATGTATGGTGTTGGGGAGTGTTCTAATTTCATTCTTTTACATGTAGCTGTCCATATTTCCCAGCACCAATGATTGAAGAGACTGTCTTATATCCATTGTATTGTCTTGCCTCCTTTGTCATAGATTAGTTGACCATAGGTGTGTAGGTTTATCCCTGGGCTTTCTTTTTTTTTCCTATTACACGTTTATTGGAGTATAATTGTTTACAATGGAGTGTTCGTTTCTGCTGTATAAAGAAGTGAATCAGCTATACATATACAAATATCACCAGATCCCTTCCCTCTTGCATCTCCCTCACACACCCCATATCCCACCACTTTATGTGGTCACAAAGCACCGAGCTGATCTCCCTGTTCTATGTGGCTGCTTCCCAGTAGCTATCGCTGTTACATTTGGTAATGTATTTATGTCCATGCCACTCTCTCACTTCGGCCCAGCTTACCCATCCCCCTTCCGGTGTCCTCAAGTCCTTTCTCTATGTCTGTGTCCTTAATCCTGTCCTGCCACTAGGTTCTTCAAAATCTTGTTTTTTCTTCATTAGGTTCCGTATATCTCTGTTAACATACAGTATTTTTTTTCCCTTTCTGACTTACTTCACTGTGTAGGACAGATTCTAAGTCCATCCACCTCAGTACAAATAACTCAGTTTTGCTTCTTTTTATGGCTGAGTAATATTCCATTGTATATATGTGCCAGATCTTCTTTATCCATTCATCTGTCAATGGACACTTAGGTTGCTTCCATGTCCTGGCTATTGTAAATAGAGCTGCAATGAACATTTTAGTACATAACTCTTTTAGAATTACGGTTTTTGCAAGGCAAATGCCCAGTAGTTGGATTGTTGTGTCGTATGGTACTTCTATTGTTAGTTATTTAAAGGAACCTCTGTACTGTTCTCCCTAGTGCCCATATCAATTTACATTCCCACCCACAGTGCAAGTGTGTTCCCTTTTCTCCAATAAAGGCCTCTCCAGCATTTATTGTTTTGTAGATTATTTTGATGATTGCCACTCTGACTGCTGTGAGGTGATACCTCACGGTAGTTTTGATTTGCATTTCTCTAATGATTAGTGATGTTCAGCATCCTTTCATGGGTTTCTTGGTAATCTGTATATCTTCCTTGGAGAAATGTCTATTTAGGTCTTCTGCCCGTTTTTGGATTGGGTTGTTTGTTTTTGTGATATTGAGCTACATGAGGTGCTTGTAAAATTTGGAGATTAATCCTTTGTCAATTGCTTCATTTGAAAATATTTTCTCCCATTCTGAGGGTTGTTTTTGCATCTTGTTTATGTTTTCCTGTACTGTGTAAAATCTTTTAAGTTTCATTAGGTCCCATTTGTTAATTTCTGTTTTTATTTCCATTTCTCTAGGAGGTGGGTCAAAAAGGATATTGCTGTGATTTATGTCATAGAGTGTTCTGCTTATGGTTTCTTCTAAGTGTTTTATAGTGTCTGGTCTTATATTTAGATCTCTAATCCATTTAGAGTTTTTTTTTGTGTATGGTGTTATGAAGTGTTCTAATTTCATTCTTTTATATGTAGGGGTCCAGTTTTCCCAGCACCAATTACTGAAGAGACTGTCTTTTCTCCATTGTATATCCTTAGCTCCTTTGTCATAGATGAGATAGCCATAGGTATGTACGTTTATCTCTGGGCTTTCTGTCCTGTTCCATTGATCTGTGTTTATGCCAATCTACATACACTTGATTCCATTATGGAGACTTATAAATACATAGGTTTCAAGATTATTACCAGTCAGATATATTCCTCTTCACTGAATAGGGTGTTTGGTGTCCAGTTCATTGAGAAAGGAGTAGGTCTTGTCTATTACATATTTGGTATATGGAATGAGATCTGTGCTAATTTCAAACTCTTCTTTTACACATCACCCCACGTCACCTTTTCCCTTAAGGAGGCATAAGTGTGTTTTCCAAATGTGTAACTCTGTTCACTTTTGAAATTCAGTTCATGGGTAGCCATGTTTACATTCCCTCTATAAGTGATATATTACAAAAAGTTTCTTTTTTCTTTGTGGCTCATTTCACTTAGCATCATCGTACCTAAAGCCACTCATTATGCTGCTATTGGCCTTATGACATTGATTTTATGTCTGAGTGACATTCCATTGTATATAAGTACCACAACATCTATATCCATTTTTTTTTCATTTCCTGGGATATTTAAAGTGTACTGAAGTCGAAGTTCTTGTAAACAGAGCAGCCCTAAATTTTGGGCTGGCTGTGTGTTGTGGATTTTTAGTTTTCCCAAAATACACGCCCATGAGTGGAAGAGTGTTATGCTGTGTAGTTCTGTTTTAGAAAACAACATACTGTTCTCCAGAGAGGCTGTTGGCAATTTACATCCTGTCCATCGGCATAATCAGACTGCTTTTTCTCCATGGCCTGTTCTGCATTTGTGGTTTTTATACTATTTGTGGATGGCCCTTTTGACTGGAGGTAAGGGCCACTTCTATGTAGTGTGGATTTGCAATGCCTGATGGCTTGCTTGGCAAAAAAGTGCGTATGCATTTTTTCCCGAATATATTCAAGAAAATACACATACTCTCTTTTCGGCCAAGGGCAACATTGTCGAAATTCTGTCACTTTTCATGTGCTTTAAAGATGACTCCAATCTACCTCTTGAAATCTGTTTCCTTCAATTCTGCCTTGCATTCAAATCCTTTTCACTGCCTGACGTCAATATATTTCTGGATGATAGTTGTCCTTTATAACTCTGAAAGTTTGTGAATTGCTGTGCCCCTGATTTCCATTTTTCAACTCGCCTATTTGTGAGCTGGCTGCAATACCGTAGGATGGCTGTAGGCCCTAGTCTGGTTCCGGGGCTTCAGGCTGATCCTTTGGTTAATTCTTCTTTCTGATGGGAAACTAGAGTGACATGTGCAAATGCAAACACCTACAGTTAATCTCTCATTTGTTTCTCCTCTTCCTGTTCATCCTCTGCACAATTTGCAAATTGTGCATAACAGGAGGGTAAAGGCGCTGATACTCCAAGTGGGGAGATTTTTAGTAATGCAGATGGAATGGCAAAGCCGAGAACGATGAAAGGAAAAATGAGGTACCTTTTAGAAAACTTTCCCAATTACACAGTGTACCATCCACTGGGTTTCCCATGCATGCTTTAACTGTAGGAAGATTCCCTTAAACCTGGAGAGTTGGGACCACTATAATGGGTAGGACACAGTATTGTTCTAAGTGGTGTTATTTTGCTCACACAACCTCAGCAATCTTGTCAGCACCAAGTGTCCAGTCTTATGTCTCATCCAGGTGTGGGTGTAAAGGTGGACAATCCAGGTTGCATCGCAGGCCCTGAATGTAATTCTTAAGACTTTCTCTCTGTTTCGCTGTTTTTGCATTTTGCTTTTGAAATTTATTTTTATAAGGGTGTTAGGTGAATTTCAGTGCTGTGTTCATGCTGTTATACACACACATGGTTCCTTTATGGAGACATGAGAATACATATGTTTTAAAATTCTTGGATTCAGATATATTCCTCTGCAATGACTCTGGGGTGTTGAGTCCAGTTCATTGTGTCGGGAGTAGGTGATGTCTATTACATACTTGGTTTATGTAACGGTATCTGTGCTAATTTTAAACTGTGGTTTTATGCATCACCCCACCTCACCTTTCCCCTTAAGCAGGCAGAATATTGTTTGCTAAATGTGTGACTCTGTTGTGTTTGTAATTCTGTTCATTCGTAGCCAAGTGTACATTCCCACTATGAGTGATAACTTATGATAAGATTGATTACTCTGTTATCTTTCCTAACTCAGTTCATGTGAAGCCATAGTTACAGGACCTTCATAAGTGATATATAATGATAAGTTTCTTTTTCTGTGTGACTTATTTCACTTAGAATCATCGTACCTGAATCCATTCATTTTGCTGCTACTGGTCTTATGACATTGATTTCCTGGCTGAGGGATATTCCATCATACGTAAGTACCACAATTTCTTGAACCATTTTTGTCTTTCCTGGGATATTTAAGGTGCACCCAAGTTGAGGTTCCTGTAAGCAGTGCAGCCCGAAATTTGGGGGTTGCTCTGTCTTATTGATTTTCAGTTTTCCCAAGGTATATTCCCTAGATTGGAAGTGCCATGGGCTCTGTAGCTCTGTTGTTTACTTGTTTTAGGGAACACAATGCAATCGTCCTGAGAGGCAGTTGGCAATTTATATCCCGCCCATCAGCATAACAATGCTCCCTTTTCTCCAGGGCCTGTCTTGCCTTTCTGGTTTTTACACATTTTGCGGATGTCCCATTTGATCGGAGGGAATTGATACTTCTGTGTAGTGCAGATTTGCATTGTCCGCTTGCTTGCTTGGCCAAAAAGGGCGTATGCGTTTTCTCCTGAATATATTCAGGAGAAAACGCATACCCCCTTTTTGGCCAAGTGCATCATTGTCAACGTTGTGCCCCTCTTCCTGTGCTTTAAAGGTGATTCCAACGTATCTCTTGAAATCTGTTTCGTGTTATTCTGCCTCTCTTTCAAGTCTGCCTCGATGCCTTCTGTCAACAGATTTTTGGATGATAGTTGTCCTTTATTACTCTGCCAGTTGGTGAATAGCAGTGCCCCTGAGCTCCATTTGTCAACTCGTTTTTGTGGGCTGACCGCAAGTCCAAAATTTTGCTTCGGGACCTCTACTGGCTCCCGGCAGGTGGCTAAGACTTTGGTTATTTCTGCTTACTGCCAGGCAATTAGAGTGACATGTTCCCGTCCAAATGCCTAACAGCAACTGTCTCACTGGTTCTCGCTCTTCCCTTTCATAGTCTGCCAAATTGGCAACCTGTGCGAACCAGGAGTTTAAAGGGCCTGTCTCTCCAAGTTGGCAGATTGATAGTAAAGCAGTTGGAAAGACAAAACGGAGCACCAGCAGAGGGACTATTACTTGAGTTTTAGAAAACTTTCGTATTCACAGTGTGTCCATTCTCTATTTTTCCCATACATGTTATAGCTGTAGTAATATTCACTTCAACCTGGAGAGTTGGGACCCATGGAATGGGTGCCACACATTATTGCTTTCAGGGGTCTGCATTTGCTCACCCAATCTCACCAATCCTCTCAGTCCCAAGTGTACATCCTTATGCCACATCCAGCTGTCGTTCTAGATAGGGTCATTCCAGGTTTCATCAGAAACCCTGAAGGAATTGTAAAGAATTTCCCTGTTTTTTTTGTTTTGTTATGTTGTTGTAATTCCTTTTATAGTGGGTTTGAGCTGATTCTCACTGCCATGTATATGGCAGTCTAGACACACTTGATTCCCTTATGGAGACATATCAAGAAATAGGTTTTAAGATACTTACTAGTCAGTTTTATTCCTCTGCGGGAAATACGGGGTTTTGAGTCCCTTTCATGGAGGAAGGTGTAGGTCTTCTCTGTTCCATAGTTGGTTTTTGGAACGGTACCTGTGCTTATATCAGACTCTGGTTTTATGCATCACCCCACCTCTCCTTCCCCCTTAAGCAGGCAAAAGAGTGTTTTCTAAATGTGAGACTCTCTTCTCTTTCCTAACTCAGTTCATGTGTAGCCATGTTTACAGGATCTTCATAAGTGCTATCTTATGAAAAGTTTCTTTTTCTGTGTGACTTATTTCACTTAGAATCATCGTACCTGAATCCACTCATTTTGCTGCTACTGGTCTTATGACATTGAGTTCATGGCTGAGGGATATTCCATCGTACGTAAGTACCACAATTTTTTGAACCATTTTTATATTTCCTGGGATATTTAAGGTGTACCCAAGATGAGGTTCTTTTAAGCAGTGAAGTCCTAAATTGTGGGGTGGCTCAGTTTTATTAATTTTCAGTTTTCCAAAGGTATATTCCCTAGACTGGTAGTGCCCTTGGCTCTATAGCTCTGTTGTTTACTGGTTTTAGGGAACACAGTTCACTCCTACAGAGAGGCAGTTGGCAATGTACATCCCGCCAATAAGCATAACAAGGCTCCCTCTTCTCCTAGGCCTGTCTTGCCATTCTGCTTTTTACACATTTTGTGGTTGTCCCATTTGACCAGTGGAAAGTGATACTTCTTTGTAATGCAGATTTGCATTGCCCGCTTGCTTGCTTGGCCAAAATGGGCGTATGCGTTTTCTCCTGAATATATTCACGATAAAACACATACCTCCTTTTTGGAAAAGTGCATCCATGTTGAAGTTGTGCCCCTCTACCTGTGCTTTAAAGGCGATTCCAACATACCTCTTGAAATCTGTTTCCTGGTATTCTGACTCGCTTTCAACTCTGACTCGTTGCCTTCCCTCATCAGATTTTTGGACGATAGTAGTCCTTTTTTACTCTGCCAGTCTGTGAACTGCTGAGTCCCTGAGCTCCATTTTTCAACTCGTTTTTTTTGTGAGATGAACGCAAGTCCAAAATTTTGGTGCAGGACTTATACTGGGTCCCGGTGAGGGGCTGAGACTGTGTTTAATTTTTCTTCCTGCCTGGAAATTAGAGTGACATGTGCCCATCAAAATGCCTAACAGCTACTCTCTCATTGGTTCTCCCTCTTCCCTTTCATCCTCTGCCAAATTGTCAACTTGTACGAACCAGGAGGTTAAAGGGGCTGTGTCTCCAAGTTGGGAGATTGATAGTAAAGCACATGGAAAGTCAAACCAGAGGAACCAGGAGACGCAGTATTCCTTGAGTTTTAGAAACCTTTCGTATTCACAGTGTGTCCATTCTCTAGGTTTCCCATACATGTTATAGCTGTAGTAATATTCCATTCAACCTGGAGAGTTGGGACCCATGGAATGGGTGCCATGCATTATTGCTTTAAAGGGTATGCATTTGCTCACCCTATCTCACCAATCCTCTCAGTCCCAAGAGTCCAGACTTATGCCACATCCAGCTTTAATTTTAGATACGGTCATTCCAGGTTTCATCAGAGACCCTGAATGAATTGTAAACAATTTCCCTGCTTTTTTGTTTTCTTTTTGAAATTCCTTTTTATAGTGGGTTTGAGCTGATTCTCGCTGCCATGTTTATGCCAGTGTAGAAACACTTGATTCCCTTACAGAGACATGTCAATACATAGGTTTTCAGATTGTTACTAGTCAGATATATTCCTCTGCGGGAAATATGGGGTTTTGAGTCCCTTTCAGTGAGGAAGGTGTAGGTCTTGTCTATTCCATAGTTGGTTTTTTGAACGGTACCTGTGCTTATATGAAACACTGGTTTTATGCATCACCCCACCTCTCCTTCCCCCTTAAGGAGGCATAAGATTGTTTTCTAAATGTGAGACTCTGTTCTCTTTCCTAACTCAGTTCATGTGTAGCCATGTTTACAGGATCTTCATAAGTGATATCTTATGATAAGTTTATTTTTCTGTGTGACTTATTTCCCTTAGAATCATCGTACCTGAATCCACTCACTTTGCTGCTACTGGTCTTATGACATTGATTTCATGGCTGAGGGATATTCCATCGTATGTAAGTACCACAATTTTTTGAACCATTTTTATATTTCCTGGGATAATTAAGGTGTACCCAAGTTGAGGTTCTTGTAAGCAGTACAGCCCTAATTGGCGGGTGACTCAGTCTTATTAATTTTCAGTTTTCCCAAGGTATATTCCCTAGACTGGAAGTTCCTTTGGCTCTGTAGCTCTGTTGTTTACTTCTTTTAGGGAACACAGTGCACTCCTCCAGAGAGGTAGTTGGCAATACACATCCGGCCCATCAGCATAACAAGGCTCCCAGTTCTCCAAGGCTTCTTGCCATTCTGCTTTTTACACATTTTGTGGATGTCCATTTGACCGGTGGGAAGTGATACTTCTTTGTAGTGCAGATTTGCATTGCCCTCTTGCTTGCTTGGCCAAAATGGGCGTATGCGTTTTCTCCTGAATTTATTCAGGAGAAAACGCATACGCCCTTTTTGGAAAAGTGCATCAATGTTGAAGTTGTGCCCCTCCTCCTGTGCTTTAAAGGCGATTCCAACGTACCTGTTGAAACCTGTTTCCTGCTATTCTGCCTTGCTTTCAAGTCTGCCTGGATGCCTTCCCTCAACAGATTTTTGGAGGATACTTGTCCTTTATTACTCTGACAGTGTGTGAATTGCTGAGTCCCTGAGCTCTATTTTTCAACTCGTTTTTTTCTGGGATGAACGCAAGTCCAAAATTTTCGTTCAGGACCTATACTGGTTCATGGTGGGTGGCTGAGACTGTGGTTAATTCTTATTCCTGCCGGGAAACTAGAGTGACATGTGCCCATCCAAATGCCTAACAGCTACTCTCTCATTGGTTCTCCCTCTTCCCTTTCATCCTCTGCCAAATTGGCAACCAGTGGGTACCCAGATCTTTTAAGATTCTTACTAGTCAGATATATTCCTCTGCGGGAAATATTGGGTTTGAGTCCCTTTCACTGAGGAAGGTGTAGGTCTTTTCTATTCTATAGTTGGTTTCTGGAATAGTACCTGTGCTTATATCAAACTGTGTTTTTATGCGTCACCCCACCCCTCCTTCCACCTTAAGCAGGCATAAGAGTGTTTTCTAAATGTGAGACTCTGTTCTCTTTCCTAACTCAGTTCATGTGTAGCCATATTTACAGGATCTTCATAAGTGATATCTTTTGATAAGTTTATTTTGCTATGTGACTTATTTCACTTAGAATCATCGTGCCTGAATCCACTCAATTTGCTGCTTCTGGTCTTATGACATTGATTTCATGGCTGAGGGATATTCCATCATACGTAAGTACCACAGTTTTTTGAACCATTTTTATATTTCCTGGGATATTTAAGGTGTACCCAAGTTTAGGTTCTTGGAAGCAGTGCAGCCCTAAATTACGGGGTGGCTCTCTCTTATTGATATTCAGTTTTCCCAAGGTATATTCCCTAGACTGGAAGTGCCCTGGGCTCTGTAGCTCTGTTGTTTACTTGTTTTAGGGAACACAATGCACTCCTCCAGAGTGGGAGTTGGCAATTTACATCCCGCCGATCAGCATAACAAAGCTCCCTGTTCTCCAGGGCCTGTCTTGCCATTCGGCTTTTTACACATTTTGTGCATATCCCTTTTGACCGGTGGGAAGTGATACTACTTTGTAGTGCAGATTTACATTGCCCGCTTGCTTGCTTGGCCTAAAAGGGCGTATGCGTTTTCTCCTGAATATATTCAGGAGAAAACACATACACCTTTTTTGGAAAAGTGCATCAATGTTGAAGTTGTGCCCCTCTTCCTGTGCTTTAAAGGTGATTCCAACATACGTTTTGAAATCTGTTTTCTGCTATTCTGCCTCGCTTTCAAGTCCGCCTGGTTGCCTTCCCTCAACAGGTATTTGGACAATAGTTGTCCTTTATTACTCTGCCAGTCTGTGAATTGCTGAACCCCTGAGCTACATTTTTCAACTAATTTTTTTGTGAGGTGATCGCAAGTGCAAAATTTTGGTTCAGGACCTGTACTTGTTCCAGGTGCCTGTCTTAGTCTGTGGTTAATTCTTCTTCCTTCCTGGAAATATGAGTGACATATGCCCGTCCAAATGCGTAACAGCTACTCTCTCATTGGTTCTCCAACTTTCATTTCATCCTCTGCCAAGTTTGCAACTTGAGCGAACCAGGAGGTTAAAGGGGCTGTCTCTCCAAGTTGGGAGATGGATAGTAAAGCAGGTGGAAAGTCAAACCGGAGCAACCAGGAGAGGGAGTATTCGTTGAGTTTTAGAAACCTTTCATATTCACAGTGTGTCCATTCTCTAGGTTACCCGTACATTTTATAGCTGTAGTAATATTCCCTTCAACCTGGAGAGTTGGGACCCATGGAATGGTTGCATGCATAATTGATTTTAAGGGAATGCATTTGCTCACCATATCTCACCAATCCTCTCAGTCACAAGAGTCCAGCCATATGCCATATCCAGCTGTCATTGTAGATAGGGTCATTCCAGGTTTCATCAGAGACTCTGAAGGAATTGTATAGAAGTTCCCTGTTTTTTTGTTTTTTTTTTTCTTTTTGCGGTATGCAGGCCTCTCACTGTTGTGGCCTCTCCCGTTGTGGAGCACAGGCTCCGGATGCGCAGGCCAAGTGGCCATGGCTCACGGGCCCAGCTGCTCCGCCGCATATGGGATCCTCCCAGACCGGGGCACAAACCCGTATCCCCTGCATCGGCAGGCAGACTCTCAACCACTGCGCCACCAGGGAGGCCCTTTTCTTTTGTTTTTGAAATACCTTTTTATACTGGGTTTAAGCTGATTCTCGCTGCCATGTTTATGCCAGTCTAGAAACACTTGATTCCCTTACAGAGACATATCAGTACATAGGTTTTAAGATTCTTACTAGTCAGATATATTCCTCTGCGGGAAATATGGGTTTTTTGAATCCCTTTCACTGAGGAAGGTGTAGGTCTTGTCTATTACATAGTTGGTTTTTGGAATGGTACCTGTTCTTATATCAAACTCTGGTTTTATGTGTCACACCACCTCTCCTTCTCCCTTAAGCAGGCATAAGAGTGTTTTCTAAATGTGAATCTCTGTTCTTTTTCCTAACTCAGTTCATGTGTAGCCATGTTTACAGGTTCTCCATAAGTGCTATCTTATGATAAGTTTCTTTTCCTGTGTGACTTATTTCACTTAGAATCATCGTACCTGGATCCACTCATTTTGCTGCTACTGGTCTTATGACATTCAGTTCATGGCAGAGGGATATTCCATCGTTCATAAGTACCACAATTTTTTGAACCATTTTTATATTTCCTGGGATATTTAAGGTGTACCAAAATTGAGGTTCTTGTAAGCAGTGCAGCCATAAATTTGGGGGTGGCTCTGTCTTATTGATTTTCAGTTTTCCCAAGGTATATTCCCCAGGTTGCAAGTGCCCTTTGCTCTGTAGCTCTGTTGTTTATTTCTTTTAGGGAACACAATGCACTCCTCCAGAGATGCAGTTGGCAATATACATCCCACCCATCAGCATAACAAGGCTTCCTGTTATCCAGGGCCTGTCTTGCCATTCTGCTTTTTAAATATTTTTTGGATGTCCCTTTTGAACAGTGGGAAGAGATACATCTTTGTAGTGCAGATTTCAATTGCCTGCTTGCTTGCTTGGCCAAAAAGTGCGTATGTGTTTTCTCCTGAATATATTCAGGAGAAAAAACATACGCCCTATTTGCCAAGTGCATCATTGTCGATGTTGGGCCCCTCTTCCTGTGCTTCAAAGGTGATTCCAGCGTACCTCTTGAAATCTGTTTCCTGTTATTCTGCCTCGCTTTCAGTTCTGCATCGTTGCCTTCCCTCAATAGATTTTTGGATGATAGTTGTCCATTGTTACTCTGACAGTTTGTGAATTGGTGTGCCCCTGAGCTCCATTTTTCAACTCGTTTTTTGTGAGCTGAACGCAAGTCCAAAATTTTGGTTCAGGACCGATACTGTTCCTGGTGTGTGGCTGAGACTTTGGTTATTTCTTCTTCCTGCCGGAAATTTGAGTGACATGTGCCCGTCCAAATGGCTAACAGCTATTCTCTCATTAGTTCTCCCTCTTCCCTTTCATCCTCTGCCAAATTGGCAATCTGTGCAAACCAGGAGGTTAAAGGGGCTGTCTCTCCAACTTGGCAGATTGACAGTAAAGCAGTTGCAATGCCAAACCGGAGCACCAGGAGAGGGCCTATTGGTTGAGTTTTAGAAACCTTTTATATTCACAGTGTGTCCATTCTCTAGGGTTTCTGTACATGTTATAGCTGTAGTTATATTCCCTTCAAACTGGAGAGTTGAGACCCATGGAATGGGTGCCATGCATTATTGCTTTAAAGCGTCTGCATTTGCTCACCCAATCTCACCAATCCTCTCAGTCACAAGTGTCCAGCATTTTTCCACATCCAGCTGTCGTTGTAGACAGGGTCATTCCAGGTTTCAACAGAGACCCTGAAGGAATTGTAAAAAATTTCCCTGTTTTTTTGTTTTGTTTTTGAAATTCCTTTCTATAGTGGGTTTCAGCTGATTCTCGCTGCCATGTTTATGCCAGTCTGGACACACTTGATTTCCTTACGGAGATGTATCAATACAGACGTTTTAAGATCCTTACTAGTCAGATATATTCCTCTGCGGGAAATATGGGGTTTTGAGTCCCTTTCACTGAGGAAGGTGTAGATCTTGTATATTCCATAGTTGGTTTTTGGAACGGTACCTGTGATTATATCAAACTCTGGTTTTATGCATCACCCAACCTCTCCTTCCCCCTTTAGCAGGCATAAGAGTGTTTTCTAAATGTGAGACTCTGTTCTCTTTCCTAACCCAGTTCAAGTGTAGCCATGTTTACAGGATCTCCATAAGTGCTATCTTATGATAAGTTTCTTTTTCTGTGTGACTTATTTCACTTAGAATCATCATACCTGAATCCACTCATTTTGCTGCTACTGGTCTTATGACATTGAGTTCATGGCTGAGGGATATTCCATCGTACGTAAGTACCACAATTTTTTAAACCATTTTTATATTTCCTGGTATATTTAAGGTGTACCCAAGTTGACGTTCTTGGAAGCAGTGCAGCCCTAAATTTTGGGGTGACTCAGTCTTATTAATTTTCAGTTTTCCCAAGGTATATTCCCTAGACTGGAAGTTCCTTTGGGTCTGTAGCTCTGTTGTTTACTTCTTTTAGGGAACACAGTGTACTTCTGCAGAGAGGCAGTTGGCAATATACATCCCGCCCATCAGCATAACATGGCTCCCAGTTCTCCAAAGCCTCTCTTGCCATTCTGCTTTTTTACACATTTTGTGCAGGTCCCTTTTGACCGGTGGGAAGTGGTACTTCTTTGTAGTGCAGATTTGCATTGCCCTCTTGCTTGCTTGGCCAAAATGGGCGTATGCGTTTTCTCCTGAATATATTCAGGAGAAGACACATACGCTCTTTTTGGAAAAGTGCATCAATGTTGAAGTTGTGCCCCTCTATCTGTGCTTTACAGGCGATTCTAACGTACCTCTTGAAATCTGTTTCCTGCTATTATGCCTCGCTTTCAAGTCTGCCTCGTTGCCGTCCCTCAACAGATTTTTGAACGATAGTTGTCCTTTATTTCTCTGCCAGTCTGTGAATTGCTGAGACCCTGAGCTCCATTTTTCAACTCGTTTTATTGTGAGATGAACGCAAGCCCAAAATTTTGGTTCAGGACCTGTGCTGGTTCCCAGTGGGTGTCTGAGTCTGTGGTTAATTCTTCTTCCTGCCTGAAAATTAGAGTGACATGTGCCCGTCCAAATGCCTAACAGCTACACTCTCATTGGTTCTCCCTCTTCCCTTTCATCCTCTGCCAAATTGGCATCTTGTACGAACCAGGAGGTTAAAGGGGCTGTCTCTCCAAGTTGGGAGATTGATAGTAAAGCAGTTGGAAAGTCAAACTGGAGCAACCAGGGGATGGAGTATTCGTTGAGTTTTAGAAACCATTCATATAGACAGTGTGTCCATTCTCTAGGTTTCCCTTACATGGTATATCTTTAGTAATATTCCCTTCAACCTGGAGAGTTGAGACCCATGGAATGGGTGCCATGCATTATTGCTTTAAAGGGTATGCATTTGCTCACCCTATCTCACCAATCCTCTCAGTCACAAGAGTCCAGCCATATGCCATAACCAGCTGTCATTGTAGATAGGGTCATTCCATGTTTCATCAGAGACCCAGAAGTAATTGTAAAGATTTTCCCACGTTTTTTGTTTTCTTTTTGAAATTGCTTTTTATAGTGGGTTTGAGCTGATTCTCGTTGCCATTTTTATGGCAGTCTAGACACACTTCATACCCTTACAGAAACATATCAATACATAGGATTTAAGATTCTTACTAGACAGATATATTCCTCTGTGGGAAATATTGCGTTTTGAGTCCCTTTCACTGAGGAAAATTTATGTCTTGTCTCTTCCATAGTTGGTTTTCGGAACGGTACCTTTGCTTATATCAAACTCTGGTTTTATGCGTCACCCCAACTCTCTATCCCCCTTAAGGAGGCATAAGAGTGTTTTCTAAATGCGAGACTCTCTTCTCTTTCCTAACTCAGTTCATGTGTAGCCATGTTTACAGGACCTTCATAAGTGATATCTTATGATAAGTTTATTTTTCTGTGTGACTTATTTCACTTAGAATCATCGTACCTGAATCCACTCATTTTGCTGCTGCTGGTCTTATGTCATTGAGTTCATGGCTGAGTGATATTCCATCGCATGTAAGTACCACAATTTTTTGAAACTTTTTTATATTTCCTGGGATATTTAAGGTGTACCCAAGTTGAGGTTCTTGTAAGCAGTGCAGCCCTAAGTTTTGGTGTGGCTCTGTCTTATTGATTTTCAGTTTTCCCAAGGTATATTCCCTAGACTGGAAGTGGCCTTGGTTCTGTAGCTCTGTTGTTTACTTGTTTTAGGTAATACAATGCACTCCTCCAGAGAGGTGGTTGGCAATTTACATCCCGCCCATCAGCATAAAAATGCTCCCTGTTCTCCATGGCCTGTCTTGCCATTCTGCTTTTTATACATTTTGTGGATGTCCCTTTTGACCGCTGGGAAGTGATACTTCCTTGTAGTGCAGATTTGCGTTGCCCGCTTGCTTGCTTGGCCAAAAAGGGCGTATGAGTTTTCTCCTGAAAATATTCAGGAGAAAATGCATACGCCCTTTTTGGCCAAGTGCATCATCGTCGAAGTGGTGCCCCTCTTCCTGTGTTTTACAGGCGATTCCAAAGTACCTCTTGAAATCTGTTTCCTGTTATTCTGCCTTGCTTTCAAGTCCGCCTCGTTTCCTTTCCTCAACAGATTTTTGGATGATAGTTGTCCTTTATTATTCTGCCAGTTTGTGAATTGCTTTGCCCCTGAGCTCCATTATTCAACTCGTTTCTTGTGAGCTACACGCAAGTTCAAAATTTTGGTTCAGGACCTATACTGGTTCCCGGTGGGTGGCTGAGACTTTGGTTAATTCTTCTTCTTGCCGGGAAATTAGAGTGACATGTGCCCGTCCAAATGCCTAACAGCTACTCTCTCATTGGTTCTCCCTCTTCCCTTTCATTCTCTGCCAAATTGGCAGCCAGTGGGAACCAGGATGTTAAAGGGGCTGTCTCTCCAAGTTGGTAGATTGACAGTAAAGCAGTTGGAATGTCAAACCGGAGCACCAGGAGAGGGAATTTTCGTTGAGTTTTAGAAAACTTTCCTATTCACAGTGTGTCCATTCTCTAGGTTTCCCATACATGTTATAGCTGTATTAATATTCCCTTTAACCTGCAGAGTTGGGACCCATGGAATGGGTGCCATGCATTATTGCTTTAAAGGGTCTGCATTTGCTCACCCAATCTCACCAATTCTCTCAGTCCGTAGTGTCCAGCCTTATGCCACATCCATCTGTCGTTGTAGATAGGGTCATTATAGGTTTCATCAGAGACCCTGAAGTAATTGTAAAGGATTTCCTTGTTTTTTTTTTGTTTTGTTTTTTAAATTCCTTTTTATAGTGTATTTGAGCTGATTCTCTCTGCCATGTATATGCCAGTCTATACACACTTGATTCCCTTATGCAGAGATATCAATACATAGGTTTTAAGATCCTTAGTTGTCAGATATATTCCTCTGCGGGAAATATGGGGTTTTGAGTCCCTTTCACTGTGGAAGGGGTAGGTCTTGTCTATTCCATAGTTGGTTTTCAGAACGGTACCTGTGCTTATATCAAACTCTGGTTTTATGCGTCACCCCACCTCTCCTTCCTCCTTAAGCAGGCATAAGAGTGTTTTCTAAATGTGAGACTCTGTTCTCTTTCCTAACTCAGTTCATGTGTAGGCATGTTTACAGGATCTTCAAAAGTGATATCTTACGATAAGTTTCTTTTTCTGCATGTCTTATTTCACTTAGAATCATCGTACCTGAATCCACTCATTTTGCTGCTACTGGTCTTATGACATTGTGTTCATGGCTGAGGGATATTCCATCGTATGTAAGTACCACAATTTTTTGAACCATTTTTATATTTCCAGGGATATTTAAGGTGTACAGATGTTGAGGTTCTTGTAAGCAGTGCAGCCCTAAATTTTTGGGTTGCTCTGTCTTATTGATTTTCAGTTTTCCCAAAGTATATTCCCCTGACTGGAAGTGCCCTTGGCTCTGTAGCTCTGTTGTTTACTTCTTTTAGGGAACACAATGAACTCCTCCAGAGAGGCAGTTGGCAATATACATCCCGCCCATGAGCATAACAAGGCTCCCTGTTCTCCAGGGCCTGTCTTGCCTTTCTGATTTTTGCACATATTGTGGATGTCCCTTTTGACGGGTGGGAAGTGAAACTTCCTTGTAGTGCAGATTTACGTTGCCTGCTTGCTTGCTTGGCCAAAACGGGTGTATGCGTTTTCTCCTGAAAATATTCAGGAGAAAACGCATACGCCCTTTTTGGCCAAGTGCATCATCGTCGAAGTTGTGCCCCTCTTCCTGTGCTTTACAGGCGAATCCGAAGTACCTCTTGAAATCTGTTTCCTGCTATTCTGCCTCGCATTCAAGTCCACCTCGTTTCCTTCCCTCAACAGAATTTTGGACGATAGTTGTCCTTTATTCCTCTGCCAGTTTGTGAATTGCTTTGCCCCTGAGCTCCATGTTTCAACTCACTTTTTCTGAGCTGAACGGAAGTCCAAAATTTTGGTTCAGGACCTATTCTGATTTCCGGTAGGTGGCTGAGACTTTGCTTAATTCTTCTTCCTACCGGGACATTAGAGTGACATGTGCCCGTCCAAAAGCCTAACAGCTAGTCTCTCATTGGTTCTCCCTCTTCCCTTTCATCCTGTGACAAATTGGCAACCTGTGCTAACCAGGAGGTTAAAGGGGCTGTCTCTCCATGTTGGGAAATTGACAGTAAAGCAGTTGGATTGTCAAACCAGAGCACCAGGAGAGGGACTAAACTTTGAGTTTTGGAAATGTTTTGTATTCATATTGTGACCATTCTCTAGTTTTCCCGTACATGTTATAGCTATAGTAATATTCCCTTCAACCTGTAGAGTTGAGACCCATGGAATGGGTGCCATGCATTATTGCTTTTAAGCGTCTACATTTGCTCACCCAATCTCACCAATCCTCTCAGTCCCAATTGTCCAGCCTTATGCCACATCCAGCTGTCATTGTGGACAGTGTCATTTCAGGTTTCATCAGAGACCCTGAAGGATTTGTAAAGAATTTCCCTGCTTTTTTGTTTGCTTTTTGAAATTCCTTTTTATAGTGGGTTTGAGCTGATTCTCACTGCCATGTCTATGCCAGTCTCTACACACTTGATTCCCTTAGGGAGACATATCAATAAATAGGTTTTAAGATTCTTACTAGTCAGATATAATCCTCTGCGGGAAATATGGTGTTTTGAGTCCCTTTCACTGAGGAAGGTGTAGGTGTTGTCTATTCCATAGTTGGTTTTCAGAGCGGTACCTGTGCTTATATCAAACTCTGGTTTTATGCGTCACCCCACATCTCTTTCCCCCTTAAGCCGGCATAAGAGTGTTTTCTGAACGTGAGACTCTGGTCTCTTTCCTAACTCAGTTCATGTGTAGAAATGTTTACAGGATCTTCAAAAGTGATATCTTATGATATGTTTCTTTTTCTGTGTGTCTTATTTCACTTAGAATCATCGTACCTGAATCCACTCATTTTGCTGCTACTGGTCTTATGACATTTTGTTCATGGCTGAGGGATATTCCATCTTATGTAAGTACCACAATTTTTTGAACCATTTTTATAGTTCCTGGGATATTTAAGTTGTACTGAAGTTGAGGTTCTTGTAAATAGTGCAGCCCTAAATTTTGGGGTGGCTCTGTCTTATTGGTTTTCAGTTTCCCAAACTATATTCCCTAGACCTCAAGTGCCCTTGGCTCTGTAGCTCTGTTGTTTACTTCTTTTAGGGAACACAATGCACTCCTCCTGTGTGGCAGTTGGCAATATACATCCCGCCCGTCAGCATAACAAGGCTCCCTGTTCTCCAGGGCCTGTCTTGCCTTTCTGATCTTTACACATTTTGTGCATGTCCCTTTTGACGGGTGGGAAGTGACACTTCCTTGTAGTGCAGATTTGCGTTGCCCACTTCTTTGCTTGGCCAAAATGGGCGTATGCGTTTTCTCCTGGAAATATTCAGGAGAAAGCGCATACGCCCTTTATGGCCAAGTGCATCATCGTCGAAGTTGTGCCCCTCTTCCTGTTCTTTACAGGCGATTCCAAAATACCTCTTGAAATTTGTTTCCTGCTATTCTGCCTTGCTTTCAAGTCCGCCTCGTTTTCTTTCCTCAGCAAATTTTTGGACGATAGTTGTCCTTTATTAGTCTGCCAATTTGTGAATAGCTGTGCCCCAGAGCTCCATTATTCAACTCGTTTCTTGTGAGCTGAATGCAAGTCCATAATTTTGGTTCAGGACCTATACTGGTTCCCAGTGGGTGGCTGAGACTTTGGTTAATTCTTCTTCTTGCCGGGAAATTAGAGTGACATGTGCCCGTCCAAATGCCTAACAGCTACTCTCTCATTGGTTCTCCCTCTTCCCTTTCATCCTCTGCCAAATTGGCAACCAGTGGGTACTAGGATGTTAAATGGGCTGTCTGTCCAAGTTGGTAGATTGACAGTAAAGCAGTTGGAAAGTCACACCAGAGCACCAGGAGAGGGAATATTCGTTGAGTTTTAGAAACAATTCCTATTCACAGTGTGTCCATTCTCTAGGTTTCCCGTACATGTTATAGCTGTATTGATATTCCATTTAACCGGGAGAGTTGTGACACATGGAATGGGTTCCATGCATTATTGCTTTAAAGGGTCTGCATTTGCTCACCCAATCTCACAAATTCTCTCAGTCCCTAGTGTCCAGCCTTATGACACATCCACCTGTCGTTGTAGATAGGGTCATTCCAGGTTTCATAAGAGACCCTGAAGTAATTGTAAATGATTTCTTTGTTTTTTTGTTTTGTTTTTGAAATTCCTTTTTATAGTGTGTTTGTGCTGATTCTCGCTGCCATGTTTATTCCAGTCTATACACACTTGATTCCCTTATGCAGACATATCAATACATAAGTTTTAAGATCCTTACTAGTCAGATATATTCCTCTGCGGGAAATACGGGGTTTTGAGTCCGTTTCACTGAGGAAGGTGTAGGTCTTGTCTATTCCATAGTTGGTTTTTGGAACGGTAACTGTGCTTGTATCATACTCTGGTTTTATGCATCACCCCACCTCTCCTTCCCCCTTAGGCAGGCGTAAGAGTGTTTTCTAAATGTGAGACAGTGTTCTCTTTCCTAATTCAGTTCATGTGTTGTGATATTGACATTCCCTCTATAAGTGATATCTTATGATAAGATTCTCTTTCTGTGTGACTAATTTTCCTTAGAATCATCATACTTAAATCCACTCATTATGCTGCTACTGGCCTTATATACATTGATTTCATGTCTGAGTGATATTCCGTTGTACAAAATTACCACAAGTTCTTTATGCATTTCTCTTTTTCCTGGGATATTTTAGTTGTACCAAAGTTGAGGTATTTGTATGCAGAGCAGCCCTAAACATTGGGGTGCCTGTGTCTTATTGATATTTAGTCTTCCCAAGTTATATGCCCATGAGTTGAAGTCCCCTTTGCTCGGGGGTTTTGTATTTTAGATGTTTTAGGAAACAACATACACTTCTTTAGAGTGGCTCTTGGGTATTTATACCCCACCCATCAGCGTGACTAGGCTCCCTGTTCTCCATGGCCTCTCCTGCTTTTCTGGTTTGTACACATTTTTTGGATGGCCTTTCTGAGCAGTGGAAATTGAGACTTCTTTGTTGTGCGGATATGCATTTCCCTCTTGCTTGGTTGGACAAAAACACTGTATGTGTTTTTTTCCTGAAGATATTCATGAAAAAAACGCATACACCCTTTTGCCCAACTGCATCATTTTAGAAATTCTGCTGTTTTCATATGCTTTAAATGTGAGTACAATCTACCTTTTGAAATCTGTTTCCTGCAATTCTGCCTCTCATTCAGATCCTCTTCGTTGCCTTACCTGAATATATTTTTGGACGTTGGTTGTCATTTATATCTTTGCAGGTCTTTGAATTGCCTGCTCCTGAGCTGCATTTTGCAACTCGCTTTTTTTGTGTGCTGTATGCCAAACCATTGGATTGCTTCCGGCACTATTCTGGTTCTGGGGAGGCAGGCTGAGCCCTTGGTTAATTCTTCTTCTACTGGGAATTTAGAGTGGCATGTGCCTGTCAAAACTCCTACAGCTAATCTCTCATTGGTTCCCTCTCTTCCCATTTATCATCTGCACAAATTGAAAACTGTGTAAAACAGGAGGTTAAAGGTGCTGATTCTCCAAGTGGGGAGATTGTTAGTAATGTGGCTGGAATGGTGAAGCCCAGCACCAGGAGATCAAAAATGAGGTGCATTTTAGACACCTTTCCTGAGCACACGGTGTACATTCATCTCGGTTTCCCAGGCGTGTTTTCGCTGTCAGAAGATTCCCTTGAACCTGCAGATTTGGGACCCATGGAATGGGGACCAGGCAGTAATACTTTAAAAGGTCTGCATTTTCTCAACCATCCTCTCTAACATTTCTTAGCGTGCATAGCTTCCAGCCTTATATATCATCCTGCTGTGGGTCTACATGTGTTCAATCCATGTTACATCGTAGCCCTTCAACAAAAGTTGTAAGAAATTTTGTCTGTCTCACTGTTTTTATAAATATTTTTAAATTTATTTTTATATTGGTTACAGCTGATTTTCAAAGCTCTGTTTTTTGCTGCTGTACATCCACTTGATTCATGTACTGTGAGACAACAATAAATTATTTTTCAGATGCTTACCAGTCATATGTATTATTTTCCAGTGACTTGAGTGGGCTGAGTGCAGTTCTTTGAGGTACCGTGTAGGCCTTGTCAGTTATTCAACTTGGTACTTGGAATGGTATCTTTGCTAATTTCAACCTCATGGATAATACCTCACCATTCCCCATCTTTCCCGATTAGCAGCCTTATGTCTATTTTCTACATATTTGACTGTTTCTGTTTTGTAGTTTATTTCATGTGTAGCCATTTTTGATTCCAACTTTAAGTGACATCTTATGATATGTGTCTTTTTCTTTCTGACATATGTCACTTAGAATGATCGTATGTAACTCCTCCAGAGTTGTTCCAACTGGCCTTATTTCATTGATTTCTGGATGAGTAATATTCCACTCTACATAAGTACCCCATCTCTTTTATCCATTTTATCCTTCCAGGGACATTTATGTTATATCCAAGTTGAGGCCCTTTTTAACAGAGAGGTGGTAAACGTTGGGGTGCCTATTTTCTGCCGATTTTTGTTTTTCCCAAGGTATACGCCCATGAGTGCAAGTGTCCTATGCTCTGAAGCTCATTTTTTAGATGTTTTAGCAAACACAATACACTTCTCCAGAGTGGGCATTGGCAAACTACATTTCCACTATCAGCCTCACAGGGCTCCCTTTTCTCCTCCCCCTGTCCTGCATTTCTGGTGTTTACACTTAATGTGGATGGCCCTTCTGACTGATGTGAAGTGTTACATTTTGTAGTATTGATTTCCAGCGCCCACATGTTTGGTTGGATCAAAAGTGTGTATGGCCTTTACTTGAATATATTCAGAAAAAAATGCATACGCCCTTTTGGGCCAACTGCATCGTTGGCGATGTTCAGCCCCTTTTCTTGTGCTTTAATGGGGAGTCCTTTCTACCTCTTCAAATCTGTTTCCTGCCATTCTCCCTTGCTTACAATTCCGTTTCTGTGACTTACCTCAAGACATTTTTCGATGACAGATATTTCCAACTCTGCAGTTTCATGAATTTTAGTGCCCCTGAGTTTCAGTATTCAACTTGTGTTTTTGGAAACTGGACACAAAACAGCGGGATTTCCTCTAGCCCTATTCTGTTTCCGTGGGCAATTCTAGTCTTTGATGAATTTGTCTTCCGGATTGGAAATGAGAGAGGCATGTGCCTGTCCGAAAACCTAAGACTTATCTCTAAATTTTTCTCATCCTTCCGCTTCATCCTCTGGACAAATTCCAAACTGTGTGCAAGAGGATGTTGACGGTGCTGATATCCCCAAGGGAGGAGATTGTTAGGAAAGATGCTGGAGGGGTGAACCCGAGCACCAGGCGATGAGGAGATGAGGTGCCTTTT
>NW_027671921.1:0-32000 GCF_964165515.1 Mesoplodon bidens
ATTAGATTCCCTAGGCCATCGATCAGACGTTGGAATAATCAGGTGCAAGGCAGAAAATATACATAAAACTGGAACTGAAACAAGGAACAAGGATGTTTTCAAAGACTGGTAGGATCTCTAAAACATTTTTAAAGTACATGTCATTGATAAAGCTAAATGCTCAAAGGTTGTGTCATACAACAGATTCATCATTGAGAAGAGTGAAATTATGCTGTTTTGAAAACTATGGCAGGTCAGATTTTCTGCCTAAATATATAAGAAGATTTCTCTAAAAAATACACATTATTTCAAAGACTTATTGGCTGTGAAATAAGTTAAGCGTATTTCAAATGGCTTGTCTGCAAAGAAAGGTGAGATGTAGGGAATCACAGAAAGTCGAGGGGAAAATAGGTCAGTATATACTTTGCTATATTGTGAACTAAGCCTTAGGCCAGCCACAATATAGAGGACCTGACCCTTAGAAACTTACAAGTAAGCTGAAATCTTGAAAAGTTGAAATCTTTATAAGTAAGAATATTTATTAAAATGAATAACCAAGTGTTTTAAATGACATCAGAAGATGAAAACAATAAACCCTGAGAACATAGAAAAAAGATAAATAAAGATATGAGCAGAACTTAATACCACAGAAAACGTATAAAATTCAGGTGAGGTAGTAAGTCCAAAGAATATTCTTTGAAAAGATTTAAAAGACACACTTTGATTAAGGAAAACCAAAACATAAGTAAAGAATATACAGAAAGAATCAGGACAATGTTATAGCAGAGAATATATGAAATGCCAGTAAATTTGAACATTTCTGTAAAGTGGACCATTTCCTAGCTCCTAAAGTTTACCAAAATTGACACAAGAGGAAATCATTTAAGGTCATCCTGTCTGCCCTTGGAATTCTCGGAACGCCCTGGCCTCAGAATGCAGCATCTGTAGTCCATGGTAACCCGCGGAGAGGGGGCGGGGCTGAAGGAGGTGGGAACACTGCCCTCACTGTGGGAGTGGGTGTGGCCATCTCTGCTGTGACTGAACAAAGGGCAGGGGAGAAGAGGGCAAACGGCAGGGCCCTCAGAGCCCGGCAGACCCAGTCGTGTGTCACAAGCATTTAGGCCCAGGCCAAAGTGCGCCTTCTTTGTCTGCACAGCTGCCCAAACTCTCACCTTTCCACTCAGGCCGCCCTCTTACTTGAAGTGCGTGTGGAACCGGTCCGCGCAGTACACCGCGCTGCAAAGTTAACCATAGGTCTGGGCATCATAGCTTCCTACCAGGTGACCGAAGTTCGCAGGCAGATCGGTCGTGGGACACACGCGGGGAGCCTCCTGCCCAGGCCACAGGCCGCCCAAAGCCACTACCCCAGATCGGGGGAAGCAAAGCAGTCCTGTCTGAGTCCCAGCCTCTAGAGGGAGTAGTGGACCAACACTTGTAGAAAACGGGGTCCGCGCGGGTAACTCATTGGAGGGACACAAAAAAATCTTTGTGGACTTTCTGCTGAAGCTTACGAGCGTTCACACCTAAGCCTCTTACAAGGTCAGCTGTTTAGCTAAACATGAGCTCATGATCTAAATTTACACATTAATGAAGAAATCAGCTACAAGGGGAGACAAGCAGCAAAAACAATCAATACCAGAATTAGATTCCCTAGGTCATCCATCAGATGTTGGAATAATCAGGTGCAAGGCAGAATGTATACACAAAACTGGAACTGAAACAAGGAACAAGGATGTTTTCAAAGACTGGTAGGATCTCTAAAACATTTTTTAAGTACATGTCATTGATAAAGCTAAATACTCAAAGGTTGTGTCATACAACAGATTCATCATTGAGAAGAGTGAAATTATGCTGTTTTGAAAACGATGGCAGGTCAGATTTTCTGCCTAATTATATAAGAAGATTTCTCTAAAAAATACACATTATTTCAAAGACTTATTGGCTGTGAAAGAAGTTAAGGGTATTTCAAATGGCTTGTCTGCAAAGAAAGGTGAGATGTAGGGAATCACAGAAAGTCGAGGGGAAAATAGGTCAATATATACATTGCTATATGGTGAACTAAGCCTTAGGCCAGCAACAATGTAGAGGACCTGACCCTTAGAAACTTACAAGTAAGCTGAAATCTTGAAAAGTTGAAATCTCTATAAGAAAAACATTTATTAAAATGAATAACCAAGTGTTTTAATTGACATCAGAACATCAAAACAATAAACCTGAGAACATAGAAAAAAGATAAATAAAGATATGAGGAGAACTTAATACAATAGAAAATGTATAAAATTCAGGTGATGTAGTAAGTCTAAGAATATTCTTTGACAACATTTAAAAGACACACTTTGATTAAGGAAAACCAAAACATAAGTAAAGAATATACAGAAAAATCAGGACAATGTTATAGAAGAGAATATATGAAATGCCAGTAAATTTGAACATTTCTGTAAAGTGGACCATCTCCTAGCTCCTAAAGTTTACCAAAACTGACACAAAAGGAAATCATTTAAGGTCATCATGTCTGCCCTTGGCATTCTCGGAATGCCCTGCACTCAGAATGCAGCATCTGTAGTCCATGGTAACCTGCGGAGAGGGTGCGGGGCTGAGGGAGTTTGGAACACGGCCCTCACTGAGGGAGTGGGTGTGGCCAAATCTGCTGTAACTGAACAAAGGGAAGGGGAAGAGTGGGCCCAGGGCAGGGCCCTCAGAGCCCGGCAGGCCCAGAGGGGTGTCACAAGCATTTAGGCCCAGGATAAAGGACGCCTTCTTTGTCTGCACAGCTGCCCAAACTTTAACCTTTCCACTCAGGCCGCCCTCTTACTTGAAGTGCGTGTGGACCCGGTCCGCGCAGTACACCTCGCTGCAAAGCTAACCATAGGTCTGGGCATCATAGCTTCCTGCCAGGTGACCGAAGTTCGCAGGCAGATGGGTCGTGGGAGACACGTGGGGAGCTTCCTGCCCAGGCGACACACCGCCCAAAGCCACTATCCCAGATCGGGGGCAGCAAAGCAGTCCTGTCTGAGTCCCAGCCTCTAGAGGGAGTAGTGGACAAACACTTGTAGAAAACGGGGTCCTCGCGGGCTACTCATTGGAGGGACACAAATAAATCTTTGCGGACTTTCTGAGGAAGCTTACAAGTGTTCATATCTAAGCCTCTTACATGGTCAGCTGTTGAGCTAAACATGAGCTCATGATCTAAATTTACACAATAATGAATAAATCAGCTACAGGGGGAAACAATCAGCAAAAACAATCAATACCAGAATTAGATTCCCTAGGCCATCGATCAGACGTTGGAATAATCAGGTGCAAGGCAGAAAATATACATAAAACTGGAACTGAAACAAGGAACAAGGATGTTTTCAAAGACTGGTAGGATCTCTAAAACATTTTTAAAGTACATGTCATTGATAAAGCTAAATGCTCAAAGGTTGTGTAATACAACAGATTCATCATTGAGAAGAGTGAAATTATGCTGTTTTGAAAACTATGGCAGGTCAGATTTTCTGCCTAATTATATAAGAAGATTTCTCTAAAAAATACACATTATTTCAAAGACTTATTGGCTGTGAAAGAAGTTAAGGGTATTTCAAATGGCTTGTCTGCAAAGAAAGGTGAGATGTAGGGAATCACAGAAAGTCGAGGGGAAAATAGGTCAATATATACATTGCTATATGGTGAACTAAGCCTTAGGCCAGCAACAATGTAGAGGACCTGACCCTTAGAAACTTACAAGTAAGCTGAAATCTTGAAAAGTTGAAATCTTTATAAGAAAAACATTTATTAAAATGAATAACCAAGTGTTTTAATTGACATCAGAAGATCAAAACAATAAACATGAGAACATAGAAAAAAGATAAATAAAGATATGAGGAGAACTTAATACAATAGAAAATGTATAAAATTCAGGTGATGTAGTAAGTCTAAGAATATTCTTTGACAAGATTTAAAAGACACACTTTGATTAAGGAAAACCAAAACATAAGTAAAGAATATACAGAAAAATCAGGACAATGTTATAGAAGAGAATATATGAAATGCCAGTAAATTTGAACATTTCTGTAAAGTGGACCATCTCCTAGCTCCTAAAGTTTACCAAAACTGACACAAAAGGAAATCATTTAAGGTCATCATGTCTGCCCTTGGCATTCTCGGAATGCCCTGCACTCAGAATGCAGCATCTGTAGTCCATGGTAACCTGCGGAGAGGGTGCGGGGCTGAGGGAGTTTGGAACACGGCCCTCACTGAGGGAGTGGGTGTGGCCAAATCTGCTGTAACTGAACAAAGGGAAGGGGAAGAGTGGGCCCAGGGCAGGGCCCTCAGAGCCCGGCAGGCCCAGAGGGGTGTCACAAGCATTTAGGCCCAGGATAAAGGACGCCTTCTTTGTCTGCACAGCTGCCCAAACTTTAACCTTTCCACTCAGGCCGCCCTCTTACTTGAAGTGCGTGTGGACCCGGTCCGCGCAGTACACCTCGCTGCAAAGCTAACCATAGGTCTGGGCATCATAGCTTCCTGCCAGGTGACCGAAGTTCGCAGGCAGATGGGTCGTGGGAGACACGTGGGGAGCTTCCTGCCCAGGCCACAGGCCGCCCAAAGCCACTATCCCAGATCGGGGGCAGCAAAGCAGTCCTGTCTGAGTCCCAGCCTCTAGAGGGAGTAGTGGACAAACACTTGTAGAAAACGGGGTCCTCGCGGGCAACTCATTGGAGGGACACAAATAAATCTTTGCGGACTTTCTGAGGAAGCTTACAAGTGTTCATATTTAAGCCTCTTACATGGTCAGCTGTTGAGCTAAACATGAGCTCATGATCTAAATTTACACAATAATGAATAAATCAGCTACAGGGGGAAACAATCAGCAAAAACAATCAATACCAGAATTAGATTCCCTAGGCCATCGATCAGACGTTGGAATAATCAGGTGCAAGGCAGAAAATATACATAAAACTGGAACTGAAACAAGGAACAAGGATGTTTTCAAAGACTGGTAGGATCTCTAAAACATTTTTAAAGTACATGTCATTGATAAAGCTAAATGCTCAAAGGTTGTGTAATACAACAGATTCATCATTGAGAAGAGTGAAATTATGCTGTTTTGAAAACTATGGCAGGTCAGATTTTCTGCCTAAATATATAAGAAGATTTCTCTAAAAAATACACATTATTTCAAAGACTTATTGGCTGTGAAATAAGTTAAGCGTATTTCAAATGGCTTGTCTGCAAATAAAGGTGAGATGTAGGAAATCACAGAAAGTCGAGGGGAAAATAGGTCAGTATATACTTTGCTATATTGTGAACTAAGCCTTAGGCCAGCCACAATATAGAGGACCTGACCCTTAGAAACTTACAAGTAAGCTGAAATCTTGAAAAGTTGAAATCTTTATAAGTAAGAATATTTATTAAAATGAATAACCAAGTGTTTTAAATGACATCAGAAGATGAAAACAATAAACCCTGAGAACATAGAAAAAAGATAAATAAAGATATGAGCAGAACTTAATACCACAGAAAACGTATAAAATTCAGGTGAGGTAGTAAGTCCAAAGAATATTCTTTGAAAAGATTTAAAAGACACACTTTGATTAAGGAAAACCAAAACATAAGTAAAGAATATACAGAAAGAATCAGGACAATGTTATAGCAGAGAATATATGAAATGACAGTAAATTTGAACATTTCTGTAAAGTGGACCATTTCCTAGCTCCTAAAGTTTACCAAAATTGACACAAGAGGAAATCATTTAAGGTCATCCTGTCTGCCCTTGGTATTCTCGGAACGCCCTGGCCTCAGAATGCAGCATCTGTAGTCCATGGTAACCTGCGGAGAGGGGGCGGGGCTGAAGGAGGTGGGAACACTGCCCTCACTGTGGGAGTGGGTGTGGCCATCTCTGCTGTGACTGAACAAAGGGCAGGGGAGAAGGGGGCAAACGGCCGGGCCCTCAGAGCCCGGCAGACCCATTCGTGTGTCACAAGCATTTAGGCCCAGGCCAAAGTGCGCCTTCTTTGTCTGCACAGCTGCCCAAACTCTCACCTTTCCACTCAGGCCGCCCTCTTACTTGAAGTGCGTGTGGAACCGGTCCGCGCAGTACACCGCGCTGCAAAGCTAACCATAGGTCTGGGCATCATAGCTTCCTACCAGGTGACCGAAGTTCGCAGGCAGATCGGTCGTGGGACACACGCGGGGAGCCTCCTGCCCAGGCCACAGGCCGCCCAAAGCCACTACCCCAGATCGGGGGAAGCAAAGCAGTCCTGTCTGAGTCCCAGCCTCTAGAGGGAGTAGTGGACCAACACTTGTAGAAAACGGGGTCCGCGCGGGTAACTCATTGGAGGGACACAAAAAAATCTTTGTGGACTTTCTGCTGAAGCTTACGAGCGTTCACACCTAAGCCTCCTACAAGGTCAGCTGTTTAGCTAAACATGAGCTCATGATCTAAATTTACACAATAATGAAGAAATCAGCTACAAGGGGAGACAAGCAGCAAAAACAATCAATACCAGAATTAGATTCCCTAGGTCATCCATCAGATGTTGGAATAATCAGGTGCAAGGCAGAATGTATACACAAAACTGGAACTGAAACAAGGAACAAGGATGTTTTCAAAGACTGGTAGGATCTCTAAAACATTTTTTAAGTACATGTCATTGATAAAGCTAAATACTCAAAGGTTGTGTCATACAACAGATTCATCATTGAGAAGAGTGAAATTATGCTGTTTTGAAAACGATGGCAGGTCAGATTTTCTGCCTAATTATATAAGAAGATTTCTCTAAAAAATACACATTATTTCAAAGACTTATTGGCTGTGAAAGAACTTAAGGGTATTTCAAATGGCTTGTCTGCAAAGAAAGGTGAGATGTAGGGAATCACAGAAAGTCGAGGGGAAAATAGGTCAATATATACATTGCTATATGGTGAACTAAGCCTTAGGCCAGCAACAATGTAGAGGACCTGACCCTTAGAAACTTACAAGTAAGCTGAAATCTTGAAAAGTTGAAATCTTATAAGTAAAACATTTATTAAAATGAATAACCAAGTGTTTTAATTGACATCAGAAGATCAAAACAATAAACCTGAGAACATAGAAAAAAGATAAATAAAGATATGAGGAGAACTTAATACAATAGAAAATGTATAAAATTCAGGTGATGTAGTAAGTCTAAGAATATTCTTTGACAAGATTTAAAAGACACACTTTGATTAAGGAAAACCAAAACATAAGTAAAGAATATACAGAAAGAATCAGGACAATGTTATAGCAGAGAATATATGAAATGCCAGTAAAATTGAACATTTCTGTAAAGTGGACCATTTCCTAGCTCCTAAAGTTTACCAAACCTGACACAAGAGGAAATCATTTAAGGTCATCATGTCTGCCCTTGGCATTCTCGGTATGCCCTGCACTCAGAATGCAGCATCTGTAGTCCATGGAAACCTGCGGAGAGGGTGCGGGGCTGAGGGAGTTTAGAACACGGCCCTCACTGAGGGAGTGGGTGTGGCCAATTCTGCTGTAACTGAACAAAGGGAAGGGGAACAGTGGGCCCAGGGCAGGGCCCTCAGAGCCCGGCAGGCCCAGTGGGGTGTCACAAGCATTTAGGCCCAGGACAAAGGACGCCTTCTTTGTCTGCACAGCTGCCCAAACTTTAACCTTTCCACTCAGGCCGCCCTCTTACTTGAAGTGTGTGTCGACCCGGTCCGCGCAGTACACCTCGCTGCAAAGCTAACCATAGGTCTGTGCATCATAGCTTCCTACCAGGTGACCGAAGTTCGCAGGCAGATCGGTCGTGGGACACACGTGGGGAGCTTCCTGCCCAGGCCACAGGCCGCCCAAAGCCACTATCCCAGATCGGGGGCAGCAAAGCAGTCCTGTCTGAGTCCCAGCCTCTAGAGGGAGTAGTGGACCAACACTTGTAGAAAACGGGGTCCTCGCGGGCAACTCATTGGAGGGACACAAATAAATCTTTGCGGACTTTCTGAGGCAGCTTACAAGTGTTCACAACTAAGCCTCTTACAAGGTCAGCTGTTGAGCTAAACATGAGCTCATGATCTAAATTTACACAATAATGAAGAAATCAGCTACAGGGGGAAACAATCAGCAAAAACAATCAATACCAGGATTAGATTCCCTAGCCCATCGAGCAGACGTTGGAATAATCAGGTGCAAGGCAGAAAATATACATAAAACTGGAACTGAAACAAGGAACAAGGATGCTTTCAAAGACTGGTAGGATCTCTAAAACATTTTTAAAGTACATGTCATTGATAAAGCTAAATACTCAAAGGTTGTGTAATACAACAGATTCATCATTGAGAAGAGTGAAATTATGCTGTTTTGAAAACTAAGGCAGGTCAGATTTTATGCCTAAATATATAAGAAGATTTCTCTAAAAAATACACATTATTTCAAAGACTTATTGGCTGTGAAATAAGTTAAGGGTATTTCAAATGGCTTGTCTGCAAAGAAAGGTGAGATGTAGGAAATCACAGAAAGTCGAGGGGAAAATAGGTCAGTATATACTTTGCTATATTGTGAACTAAGCCGTAGGCCAGCCACAATATAGAGGACCTGACCCTTAGAAACTTACAAGTAAGCTGAAATCTTGAAAAGTTGAAATCTTTATAAGTAAGAATATTTATTAAAATGAATAACCAAGTGTTTTAAATGACATCAGAAGACCAAAACAATAAACCCTGAGAACATAGAAAAAAGATAAATAAAGATATGAGCAGAACTTAATACCACAGAAAACGTATAAAATTCACGTGGGGTAGTAAGTCCAAAGAATATTCTTTGAAAAGATTTAAAAGACACACTTTGATTAAGGAAAACCAAAACATAAGTAAAGAATATACAGAAAGAATCAGGACAATGTTATAGCAGAGAATATATGAAATGCCAGTAAATTTGAACATTTCTGTAAAGTGGACCATTTCCTAGCTCCTAAAGTTTACCAAAATTGACACAAGAGGAAATCATTTAAGGTCATCCTGTCTGCCCTTGGCATTCTCGGAACGCCCTGGCCTCAGAATGCAGCATCTGTAGTCCATGGTAAACTGCGGAGAGGGGGCGGGGCTGAAGGAGGTGGGAACACTGCCCTCACTGTGGGAGTGGGTGTGGCCATCTCTGCTGTGACTGAACAAAGGGCAGGGGAGAAGGGGGCAAACGGCCGGGCCCTCAGAGCCCGGCAGACCCATTCGTGTGTCACAAGCATTTAGGCCCAGGCCAAAGTGCGCCTTCTTTGTCTGCACAGCTGCCCAAACTCTCACCTTTCCACTCAGGCCGCCCTCTTACTTGAAGTGCGTGTGGAACCGGTCCGCGCAGTACACCGCGCTGCAAAGCTAACCATAGGTCTGGGCATCATAGCTTCCTACCAGGTGACCGAAGTTCGCAGGCAGATCGGTCGTGGGACACACGCGGGGAGCCTCCTGCCCAGGCCACAGGCCGCCCAAAGCCACTACCCCAGATCGGGGGAAGCAAAGCAGTCCTGTCTGAGTCCCAGCCTCTAGAGGGAGTAGTGGACCAACACTTGTAGAAAACGGGGTCCGCGCGGGTAACTCATTGGAGGGACACAAAAAAATCTTTGTGGACTTTCTGCTGAAGCTTACGAGCGTTCACACCTAAGCCTCCTACAAGGTCAGCTGTTTAGCTAAACATGAGCTCATGATCTAAATTTACACAATAATGAAGAAATCAGCTACAAGGGGAGACAAGCAGCAAAAACAATCAATACCAGAATTAGATTCCCTAGGTCATCCATCAGATGTTGGAATAATCAGGTGCAAGGCAGAATGTATACACAAAACTGGAACTGAAACAAGGAACAAGGATGTTTTCAAAGACTGGTAGGATCTCTAAAACATTTTTTAAGTACATGTCATTGATAAAGCTAAATACTCAAAGGTTGTGTCATACAACAGATTCATCATTGAGAAGAGTGAAATTATGCTGTTTTGAAAACGATGGCAGGTCAGATTTTCTGCCTAATTATATAAGAAGATTTCTCTAAAAAATACACATTATTTCAAAGACTTATTGGCTGTGAAAGAACTTAAGGGTATTTCAAATGGCTTGTCTGCAAAGAAAGGTGAGATGTAGGGAATCACAGAAAGTCGAGGGGAAAATAGGTCAATATATACATTGCTATATGGTGAACTAAGCCTTAGGCCAGCAACAATGTAGAGGACCTGACCCTTAGAAACTTACAAGTAAGCTGAAATCTTGAAAAGTTGAAATCTTATAAGTAAAACATTTATTAAAATGAATAACCAAGTGTTTTAATTGACATCAGAAGATCAAAACAATAAACCTGAGAACATAGAAAAAAGATAAATAAAGATATGAGGAGAACTTAATACAATAGAAAATGTATAAAATTCAGGTGATGTAGTAAGTCTAAGAATATTCTTTGACAAGATTTAAAAGACACACTTTGATTAAGGAAAACCAAAACATAAGTAAAGAATATACAGAAAGAATCAGGACAATGTTATAGCAGAGAATATATGAAATGCCAGTAAAATTGAACATTTCTGTAAAGTGGACCATTTCCTAGCTCCTAAAGTTTACCAAACCTGACACAAGAGGAAATCATTTAAGGTCATCATGTCTGCCCTTGGCATTCTCGGTATGCCCTGCACTCAGAATGCAGCATCTGTAGTCCATGGAAACCTGCGGAGAGGGTGCGGGGCTGAGGGAGTTTAGAACACGGCCCTCACTGAGGGAGTGGGTGTGGCCAATTCTGCTGTAACTGAACAAAGGGAAGGGGAACAGTGGGCCCAGGGCAGGGCCCTCAGAGCCCGGCAGGCCCAGTGGGGTGTCACAAGCATTTAGGCCCAGGACAAAGGACGCCTTCTTTGTCTGCACAGCTGCCCAAACTTTAACCTTTCCACTCAGGCCGCCCTCTTACTTGAAGTGTGTGTCGACCCGGTCCGCGCAGTACACCTCGCTGCAAAGCTAACCATAGGTCTGTGCATCATAGCTTCCTACCAGGTGACCGAAGTTCGCAGGCAGATCGGTCGTGGGACACACGTGGGGAGCTTCCTGCCCAGGCCACAGGCCGCCCAAAGCCACTATCCCAGATCGGGGGCAGCAAAGCAGTCCTGTCTGAGTCCCAGCCTCTAGAGGGAGTAGTGGACCAACACTTGTAGAAAACGGGGTCCTCGCGGGCAACTCATTGGAGGGACACAAATAAATCTTTGCGGACTTTCTGAGGCAGCTTACAAGTGTTCACAACTAAGCCTCTTACAAGGTCAGCTGTTGAGCTAAACATGAGCTCATGATCTAAATTTACACAATAATGAAGAAATCAGCTACAGGGGGAAACAATCAGCAAAAACAATCAATACCAGGATTAGATTCCCTAGCCCATCGAGCAGACGTTGGAATAATCAGGTGCAAGGCAGAAAATATACATAAAACTGGAACTGAAACAAGGAACAAGGATGCTTTCAAAGACTGGTAGGATCTCTAAAACATTTTTAAAGTACATGTCATTGATAAAGCTAAATACTCAAAGGTTGTGTAATACAACAGATTCATCATTGAGAAGAGTGAAATTATGCTGTTTTGAAAACTAAGGCAGGTCAGATTTTATGCCTAAATATATAAGAAGATTTCTCTAAAAAATACACATTATTTCAAAGACTTATTGGCTGTGAAATAAGTTAAGGGTATTTCAAATGGCTTGTCTGCAAAGAAAGGTGAGATGTAGGAAATCACAGAAAGTCGAGGGGAAAATAGGTCAGTATATACTTTGCTATATTGTGAACTAAGCCGTAGGCCAGCCACAATATAGAGGACCTGACCCTTAGAAACTTACAAGTAAGCTGAAATCTTGAAAAGTTGAAATCTTTATAAGTAAGAATATTTATTAAAATGAATAACCAAGTGTTTTAAATGACATCAGAAGACCAAAACAATAAACCCTGAGAACATAGAAAAAAGATAAATAAAGATATGAGCAGAACTTAATACCACAGAAAACGTATAAAATTCACGTGGGGTAGTAAGTCCAAAGAATATTCTTTGAAAAGATTTAAAAGACACACTTTGATTAAGGAAAACCAAAACATAAGTAAAGAATATACAGAAAGAATCAGGACAATGTTATAGCAGAGAATATATGAAATGCCAGTAAATTTGAACATTTCTGTAAAGTGGACCATTTCCTAGCTCCTAAAGTTTACCAAAATTGACACAAGAGGAAATCATTTAAGGTCATCCTGTCTGCCCTTGGCATTCTCGGAACGCCCTGGCCTCAGAATGCAGCATCTGTAGTCCATGGTAAACTGCGGAGAGGGTGCGGGGCTGAAGGAGGTGGGAACACTGCCCTCACTGTGGGAGTGGGTGTGGCCATCTCTGCTGTGATTGAACAAAGGGCAGGGGAGAAGGGGGCAAACGGCAGGGCCCTCAGAGCCCGGCAGACCCAGTCGTGTGTCACAAGCATTTAGGCCCAGGCCAAAGTGCGCCTTCTTTGTCTGCACAGCTGCCCAAACTCTCACCTTTCCACTCAGGCCGCCCTCTTACTTGAAGTGCGTGTGGAACCGGTCCGCGCAGTACACCTCGCTGCAAAGCTAACCATAGGTCTGGGCATCATAGCTTCCTACCAGGTGACCGAAGTTCGCAGGCAGATCGGTCGTGGGACACACGCGGGGAGCCTCCTGCCCAGGCCACAGGCCGCCCAAAGCCACTACCCCAGATCAGGGGAAGCAAAGCAGTCCTGTCTGAGTCCCAGCCTCTAGAGGGAGTAGTGGACCAACACTTGTAGAAAACGGGGTCCGCGCGGGTAACTCATTGGAGGGACACAAAAAAATCTTTGTGGACTTTCTGCTGAAGCTTACGAGCGTTCACACCTAAGCCTCTTACAAGGTCAGCTGTTTAGCTAAACATGAGCTCATGATCTAAATTTACACATTAATGAAGAAATCAGCTACAAGGGGAGACAAGCAGCAAAAACAATCAATACCAGAATTAGATTCCCTAGGTCATCCATCAGATGTTGGAATAATCAGGTGCAAGGCAGAATGTATACACAAAACTGGAACTGAAACAAGGAACAAGGATGTTTTCAAAGACTGGTAGGATCTCTAAAACATTTTTAAAGTACATGTCATTGATAAAGCTAAATACTCAAAGGTTGTGTCATACAACAGATTCATCATTGAGAAGAGTGAAATTATGCTGTTTTGAAAACGATGGCAGGTCAGATTTTCTGCCTAATTATATAAGAAGATTTCTCTAAAAAATACACATTATTTCAAAGACTTATTGGCTGTGAAAGAAGTTAAGGGTATTTCAAATGGCTTGTCTGCAAAGAAAGGTGAGATGTAGGGAATCACAGAAAGTCGAGGGGAAAATAGGTCAATATATACATTGCTATATGGTGAACTAAGCCTTAGGCCAGCAACAATGTAGAGGACCTGACCCTTAGAAACTTACAAGTAAGCTGAAATCTTGAAAAGTTGAAATCTTTATAAGTAAAACATTTATTGAAATGAATAACCAAGTGTTTTAATTGACATCAGAAGATCAAAACAATAAACCTGAGAACATTGAAAAAAGATAAATAAAGATATGAGGAGAACTTAATACAATAGAAAATGTATAAAATTCAGGTGATGTAGTAAGTCTAAGAATATTCTTTGACAAGATTTAAAAGACACACTTTGATTAAGGAAAACCAAAACATAAGTAAAGAATATACAGAAAAATCAGGACAATGTTATAGAAGAGAATATATGAAATGCCAGTAAATTTGAACATTTCTGTAAAGTGGACCATCTCCTAGCTCCTAAAGTTTACCAAAACTGACACAAGAGGAAATCATTTAAGGTCATCATGTCTGCCCTTGGCATTCTCGGAATGCCCTGCACTCAGAATGCAGCATCTGTAGTCCATGGTAACCTGCGGAGAGGGTGCGGGGCTGAGGGAGTTTGGAACAGGGCCCTCACTGAGGGAGTGGGTGTGGCCAAATCTGCTGTAACTGAACAAAGGGAAGGGGAACAGTGGGCCCAGGGCAGGGCCCTCAGAGCCCGGCAGGCCCAGTGGGGTGTCACAAGCATTTAGGCCCAGGACAAAGGACACCTTCTTTGTCTGCACAGCTGCCCAAACTTTAACCTTTCCACTCAGGCCGACCTCTTACTTGAAGTGCGTGTGGACCCGGTCCGCGCAGTACACCTCGCTGCAAAGCTAACCATAGGTCTGGGCATCATAGCTTCCTGCCAGGTGACCGAAGTTCGCAGGCAGATGGGTCGTGGGACACACGTGGGGAGCTTCCTGCCCAGGCCACAGGCTGCCCAAAGCCACTATCCCAGATCGGGGGCAGCAAAGCAGTCCTGTCTGAGTCCCAGCCTCTAGAGGGAGTAGTGGACCAACACTTGTAGAAAACGGGGTCCTCGCGGGCAACTCATTGGAGGGACACAAATAAATCTTTGCGGACATTCTGAGGAAGCTTACAAGTGTTCACATCTAAGCCTCTTACATGGTCAGCTGTTGAGCTAAACATGAGCTCATGATCTAAATTTACACAATAATGAATAAATCAGCTACAGGGGGAAACAATCAGCAAAAACAATCAATACCAGAATTAGATTCCCTAGGCCATCGATCAGACGTTGGAATAATCAGGTGCAAGGCAGAAAATATACATAAAACTGGAACTGAAACAAGGAACAAGGATGTTTTCAAAGACTGGTAGGATCTCTAAAACATTTTTAAAGTACATGTCATTGATAAAGCTAAATGCTCAAAGGTTGTGTAATACAACAGATTCATCATTGAGAAGAGTGAAATTATGCTGTTTTGAAAACTATGGCAGGTCAGATTTTCTGCCTAAATATATAAGAAGATTTCTCTAAAAAATACACATTATTTCAAAGACTTATTGGCTGTGAAATAAGTTAAGCGTATTTCAAATGGCTTGTCTGCAAAGAAAGGTGAGATGTCGGAAATCACAGAAAGTCGAGGGGAAAATAGGTCAGTATATACTTTGCTATATTGTGAACTAAGCCTTAGGCCAGCCACAATATAGAGGACCTGACCCTTAGAAACTTACAAGTAAGCTGAAATCTTGAAAAGTTGAAATCTTGATAAGTAAGAATATTTATTAAAATGAATAACCAAGTGTTTTAAATGACATCAGAAGACCAAAACAATAAACCCTGAGAACATAGAAAAAAGATAAATAAAGATATGAGCAGAACTTAATACCACAGAAAACGTATAAAATTCAGGTGAGGTAGTAAGTCCAAAGAATATTCTTTGAAAAGATTTAAAAGACACACTTTGATTAAGGAAAACCAAAACATAAGTAAAGAATATACAGAAAGAATCAGGACAATGTTATAGCAGAGAATATATGAAATGCCAGTAAATTTGAACATCTCTGTAAAGTGGACCATTTCCTAGCTCCTAAAGTTTACCAAAATTGACACAAGAGGAAATCACTTAAGGTCATCATGTCTGCCCTTGGCATTCTCGGAACGCCCTGGCCTCAGAATGCAGCATCTGTAGTCCATGGTAACCTGCGGAGAGGGTACGGGGCTGAAGGAGGTGGGAACACTGCCCTCACTGTGGGAGTGGGTGTGGCCATCTCTGCTGTGACTGAACAAAGGGCAGGGGAGAAGGGGGCAAACGGCAGGGTCCTCAGAGCCCGGCAGACCCAGTCGTGTGTCACAAGCATTTAGGCCCAGGCCAAAGTGCGCCTTCTTTGTCTGTACAGCTGCCCAAACTCTCACCTTTCCACTCAGGCCGCCCTCTTACTTGAAGTGCGTGTGGAACCGGTCCGCGCAGTACACCTCGCTGCAAAGCTATCCATAGGTCTGGGCATCAATTCTTCCTACCAGGTGACCGAAGTTCGCAGGCAGATCGGTCGTGGGACACACGCGGGGAGCCTCCTGCCCAGGCCACAGGCCGCCTAAAGCCACTACCTCAGATCGGGGGAAGCAAAGCAGTCCTGTCTGAGTCCCAGCCTCTAGAGGGAGTAGTGGACCAACACTTGTAGAAAACGGGGTCCGCGTGGGTAACTCATTGGAGGGACACAAAAAAATCTTTGTGGACTTTCTCCTGAAGCTTAGGAGCGTTCACACCTAAGCCTCTTACAAGGTCAGCTGTTTAGCTAAACATGAGCTCATGATCTAAATTTACACATTAATGAAGAAATCAGCTACAAGGGGAGACAAGCAGCAAAAACAATCAATACCAGAATTAGATTCCCTAGGTCATCCATCAGATGTTGGAATAATCAGGTGCAAGGCAGAATGTATACACAAAACTGGAACTGAAACAAGGAACAAGGATGTTTTCAAAGACTGGTAGGATCTCTAAAACATTTTTAAAGTACATGTCATTGATAAAGCTAAATACTCAAAGGTTGTGTCATACAACAGATTCATCATTGAGAAGAGTGAAATTATGCTGTTTTGAAAACGATGGCAGGTCAGATTTTCTGCCTAATTATATAAGAAGATTTCTCTAAAAAATACACATTATTTCAAAGACTTATTGGCTGTGAAAGAAGTTAAGGGTATTTCAAATGGCTTGTCTGCAAAGAAAGGTGAGATGTAGGGAATCACAGAAAGTCGAGGGGAAAATAGGTCAATATATACATTGCTATATGGTGAACTAAGCCTTAGGCCAGCAACAATGTAGAGGACCTGACCCTTAGAAACTTACAAGTAAGCTGAAATCTTGAAAAGTTGAAATCTTTATAAGTAAAACATTTATTAAAATGAATAACCAAGTGTTTTAATTGACATCAGAAGATCAAAACAATAAACCTGAGAACATAGAAAAAAGATAAATAAAGATATGAGGAGAACTTAATACAATAGAAAATGTATAAAATTCAGGTGATGTAGTAAGTCTAAGAATATTCTTTGACAAGATTTAAAAGACACACTTTGATTAAGGAAAACCAAAACATAAGTAAAGAATATACAGAAAAATCAGGACAATGTTATAGAAGAGAATATATGAAATGCCAGTAAATTTGAACATTTCTGTAAAGTGGACCATCTCCTAGCTCCTAAAGTTTACCAAAACTGACACAAGAGGAAATCATTTAAGGTCATCATGTCTGCCCTTGGCATTCTCGGAATGCCCTGCACTCAGAATGCAGCATCTGTAGTCCATGGTAACCTGCGGAGAGGGTGCGGGGCTGAGGGAGTTTGGAACACGGCCCTCACTGAGGGAGTGGGTGTGGCCAAATCTGCTGTAACTGAACAAAGGGAAGGGGAAGAGTGGGCCCAGGGCAGGGCCCTCAGAGCCCGGCAGGCCCAGAGGGGTGTCACAAGCATTTAGGCCCAGGATAAAGGACGCCTTCTTTGTCTGCACAGCTGCCCAAACTTTAACCTTTCCACTCAGGCCGCCCTCTTACTTGAAGTGCGTGTGGACCCGGTCCGCGCAGTACACCTCGCTGCAAAGCTAACCATAGGTCTGGGCATCATAGCTTCCTGCCAGGTGACCGAAGTTCGCAGGCAGATGGGTCGTGGGAGACACGTGGGGAGCTTCCTGCCCAGGCCACAGGCCGCCCAAAGCCACTATCCCAGATCGGGGGCAGCAAAGCAGTCCTGTCTGAGTCCCAGCCTCTAGAGGGAGTAGTGGACAAACACTTGTAGAAAACGGGGTCCTCGCGGGCAACTCATTGGAGGGACACAAATAAATCTTTGCGGACTTTCTGAGGAAGCTTACAAGTGTTCATATATAAGCCTCTTACATGGTCAGCTGTTGAGCTAAACATGAGCTCATGATCTAAATTTACACAATAATGAATAAATCAGCTACAGGGGGAAACAATCAGCAAAAACAATCAATACCAGAATTAGATTCCCTAGGCCATCGATCAGACGTTGGAATAATCAGGTGCAAGGCAGAAAATATACATAAAACTGGAACTGAAACAAGGAACAAGGATGTTTTCAAAGACTGGTAGGATCTCTAAAACATTTTTAAAGTACATGTCATTGATAAAGCTAAATGCTCAAAGGTTGTGTAATACAACAGATTCATCATTGAGAAGAGTGAAATTATGCTGTTTTGAAAACTATGGCAGGTCAGATTTTCTGCCTAATTATATAAGAAGATTTCTCTAAAAAATACACATTATTTCAAAGACTTATTGGCTGTGAAAGAAGTTAAGGGTATTTCAAATGGCTTGTCTGCAAAGAAAGGTGAGATGTAGGGAATCACAGAAAGTCGAGGGGAAAATAGGTCAATATATACATTGCTATATGGTGAACTAAGCCTTAGGCCAGCAACAATGTAGAGGACCTGACCCTTAGAAACTTACAAGTAAGCTGAAATCTTGAAAAGTTGAAATCTTTATAAGAAAAACATTTATTAAAATGAATAACCAAGTGTTTTAATTGACATCAGAAGATCAAAACAATAAACATGAGAACATAGAAAAAAGATAAATAAAGATATGAGCAGAACTTAATACCACAGAAAACGTATAAAATTCAGGTGAGGTAGTAAGTCCAAAGAATATTCTTTGAAAAGATTTAAAAGACACACTTTGATTAAGGAAAACCAAAACATAAGTAAAGAATATACAGAAAGAATCAGGACAATGTTATAGCAGAGAATATATGAAATGCCAGTAAATTTGAACATTTCTGTAAAGTGGACCATTTCCTAGCTCCTAAAGTTTACCAAAATTGACACAAGAGGAAATCATTTAAGGTCATCCTGTCTGCCCTTGGCATTCTCGGAACGCCCTGGCCTCAGAATGCAGCATCTGTAGTCCATGGTAACCTGCGGAGAGGGGGCGGGGCTGAAGGAGGTGGGAACACTGCCCTCACTGTGGGAGTGGGTGTGGCCATCTCTGCTGTGACTGAACAAAGGGCAGGGGAGAAGGGGGCAAACGGCCGGGCCCTCAGAGCCCGGCAGACCCAGTCGTGTGTCACAAGCATTTAGGCCCAGGCCAAAGTGCGCCTTCTTTATCTGCACAGCTGCCCAAACTCTCACCTTTCCACTCAGGCCGCCCTCTTACTTGAAGTGCGTGTGGAACCGGTCCGCGCAGTACACCGCGCTGCAAAGCTAACCATAGGTCTGGGCATCATAGCTTCCTACCAGGTGACCGAAGTTCGCAGGCAGATCGGTCGTGGGACACACGCGGGGAGCCTCCTGCCCAGGCCACAGGCCGCCCAAAGCCACTACCCCAGATCGGGGGAAGCAAAGCAGTCCTGTCTGAGTCCCAGGCTCTAGAGGGAGTAGTGGACCAACACTTGTAGAAAACGGGGTCCGCGCGGGTAACTCATTGGAGGGACACAAAAAAATCTTTGTGGACTTTCTGCTGAAGCTTACGAGCGTTCACACCTAAGCCTCTTACAAGGTCAGCTGTTTAGCTAAACATGAGCTCATGATCTAAATTTACACAATAATGAAGAAATCAGCTACAAGGGGAGACAAGCAGCAAAAACAATCAATACCAGAATTAGATTCCCTAGCTCATCCATCAGATGTTGGAATAATCAGGTGCAAGGCAGAATGTATACACAAAACTGGAACTGAAACAAGGAACAAGGATGTTTTCAAAGACTGGTAGGATCTCTAAAACATTTTTTAAGTACATGTCATTGATAAAGCTAAATACTCAAAGGTTGTGTCATACAACAGATTCATCATTGAGAAGAGTGAAATTATGCTGTTTTGAAAACGATGGCAGGTCAGATTTTCTGCCTAATTATATAAGAAGATTTCTCTAAAAAATACACATTATTTCAAAGACTTATTGGCTGTGAAAGAACTTAAGGGTATTTCAAATGGCTTGTCTGCAAAGAAAGGTGAGATGTAGGGAATCACAGAAAGTCGAGGGGAAAATAGGTCAAAATATACATTGCTATATGGTGAACTAAGCCTTAGGCCAGCAACAATGTAGAGGACCTGACCCTTAGAAACTTACAAGTAAGCTGAAATCTTGAAAAGTTGAAATCTTATAAGTAAAACATTTATTAAAATGAATAACCAAGTGTTTTAATTGACATCAGAAGATCAAAACAATAAACCTGAGAACATAGAAAAAAGATAAATAAAGATATGAGGAGAACTTAATACAATAGAAAATGTATAAAATTCAGGTGATGTAGTAAGTCTAAGAATATTCTTTGACAAGATTTAAAAGACACACTTTGATTAAGGAAAACCAAAACATAAGTAAAGAATATACAGAAAGAATCAGGACAATGTTATAGCAGAGAATATATGAAATGCCAGTAAAATTGAACATTTCTGTAAAGTGGACCATTTCCTAGCTCCTAAAGTTTACCAAACCTGACACAAGAGGAAATCATTTAAGGTCATCATGTCTGCCCTTGGCATTCTCGGTATGCCCTGCACTCAGAATGCAGCATCTGTAGTCCATGGAAACCTGCGGAGAGGGTGCGGGGCTGAGGGAGTTTAGAACACGGCCCTCACTGAGGGAGTGGGTGTGGCCAATTCTGCTGTAACTGAACAAAGGGAAGGGGAACAGTGGGCCCAGGGCAGGGCCCTCAGAGCCCGGCAGGCCCAGTGGGGTGTCACAAGCATTTAGGCCCAGGATAAAGGACGCCTTCTTTGTCTGCACAGCTGCCCAAACTTTAACCTTTCCACTCAGGCCGCCCTCTTACTTGAAGTGCGTGTCGACCCGGTCCGCGCAGTACACCTCGCTGCAAAGCTAACCATAGGTCTGTGCATCATAGCTTCCTACCAGGTGACCGAAGTTCGCAGGCAGATCGGTCGTGGGACACACGTGGGGAGCTTCCTGCCCAGGCCACAGGCCGCCCAAAGCCACTATCCCAGATCGGGGGCAGCAAAGCAGTCCTGTCTGAGTCCCAGCCTCTAGAGGGAGTAGTGGACCAACACTTGTAGAAAACGGGGTCCTCGCGGGCAACTCATTGGAGGGACACAAATAAATCTTTGCGGACTTTCTGAGGAAGCTTACAAGTGTTCACAACTAAGCCTCTTACAAGGTCAGCTGTTGAGCTAAACATGAGCTCATGATCTAAATTTACACAATAATGAAGAAATCAGCTACAGGGGGAAACAATCAGCAAAAACAATCAATACCAGGATTAGATTCCCTAGCCCATCGATCAGACGTTGGAATAATCAGGTGCAAGGCAGAAAATATACATAAAACTGGAACTGAAACAAGGAACAAGGATGCTTTCAAAGACTGGTAGGATCTCTAAAACATTTTTAAAGTACATGTCATTGATAAAGCTAAATACTCAAAGGTTGTGTAATACAACAGATTCATCATTGAGAAGAGTGAAATTATGCTGTTTTGAAAACTAAGGCAGGTCAGATTTTATGCCTAAATATATAAGAAGATTTCTCTAAAAAATACACATTATTTCAAAGACTTATTGGCTGTGAAATAAGTTAAGGGTATTTCAAATGGCTTGTCTGCAAAGAAAGGTGAGATGTAGGAAATCACAGAAAGTCGAGGGGAAAATAGGTCAGTATATACTTTGCTATATTGTGAACTAAGCCGTAGGCCAGCCACAATATAGAGGACCTGACCCTTAGAAACTTACAAGTAAGCTGAAATCTTGAAAAGTTGAAATCTTTATAAGTAAGAATATTTATTAAAATGAATAACCAAGTGTTTTAAATGACATCAGAAGACCAAAACAATAAACCCTGAGAACATAGAAAAAAGATAAATAAAGATATGAGCAGAACTTAATACCACAGAAAACGTATAAAATTCACGTGGGGTAGTAAGTCCAAAGAATATTCTTTGAAAAGATTTAAAAGACACACTTTGATTAAGGAAAACCAAAACATAAGTAAAGAATATACAGAAAGAATCAGGACAATGTTATAGCAGAGAATATATGAAATGCCAGTAAATTTGAACATTTCTGTAAAGTGGACCATTTCCTAGCTCCTAAAGTTTACCAAAATTGACACAAGAGGAAATCATTTAAGGTCATCCTGTCTGCCCTTGGCATTCTCGGAACGCCCTGGCCTCAGAATGCAGCATCTGTAGTCCATGGTAAATTGCGGAGAGGGTGCGGGGCTGAAGGAGGTGGGAACACTGCCCTCACTGTGGGAGTGGGTGTGGCCATCTCTGCTGTGATTGAACAAAGGGCAGGGGAGAAGGGGGCAAACGGCAGGGCCCTCAGAGCCCGGCAGACCCAGTCGTGTGTCACAAGCATTTAGGCCCAGGCCAAAGTGCGCCTTCTTTGTCTGCACAGCTGCCCAAACTCTCACCTTTCCACTCAGGCCGCCCTCTTACTTGAAGTGCGGGTGGAACCGGTCCGCGCAGTACACCTCGCTGCAAAGCTAACCATAGGTCTGGGCATCATAGCTTCCTACCAGGTGACCGAAGTTCGCAGGCAGATCGGTCGTGGGACACACGCGGGGAGCCTCCTGCCCAGGCCACAGGCCGCCCAAAGCCACTACCTCAGATCGGGGGAAGCAAAGCAGTCCTGTCTGAGTCCCAGCCTCTAGAGGGAGTAGTGGACCAACACTTGTAGAAAACGGGGTCCGCGCGGGTAACTCATTGGAGGGACACAAAAAAATCTTTGTGGACTTTCTGCTGAAGCTTACGAGCGTTCACACCTAAGCCTCTTACAAGGTCAGCTGTTTAGCTAAACATGAGCTCATGATCTAAATTTACACATTAATGAAGAAATCAGCTACAAGGGGAGACAAGCAGCAAAAACAATCAATACCAGAATTAGATTCCCTAGGTCATCCATCAGATGTTGGAATAATCAGGTGCAAGGCAGAATGTATACACAAAACTGGAACTGAAACAAGGAACAAGGATGTTTTCAAAGACTGGTAGGATCTCTAAAACATTTTTTAAGTACATGTCATTGATAAAGCTAAATACTCAAAGGTTGTGTCATACAACAGATTCATCATTGAGAAGAGTGAAATTATGCTGTTTTGAAAACGATGGCAGGTCAGATTTTCTGCCTAATTATATAAGAAGATTTCTCTAAAAAATACACATTATTTCAAAGACTTATTGGCTGTGAAAGAAGTTAAGGGTATTTCAAATGGCTTGTCTGCAAAGAAAGGTGAGATGTAGGGAATCACAGAAAGTCGAGGGGAAAATAGGTCAATATATACATTGCTATATGGTGAACTAAGCCTTAGGCCAGCAACAATGTAGAGGACCTGACCCTTAGAAACTTACAAGTAAGCTGAAATCTTGAAAAGTTGAAATCTTTATAAGTAAAACATTTATTAAAATGAATAACCAAGTGTTTTAATTGACATCAGAAGATCAAAACAATAAACCTGAGAACATTGAAAAAAGATAAATAAAGATATGAGGAGAACTTAATACAATAGAAAATGTATAAAATTCAGGTGATGTAGTAAGTCTAAGAATATTCTTTGACAAGATTTAAAAGACACACTTTGATTAAGGAAAACCAAAACATAAGTAAAGAATATACAGAAAAATCAGGACAATGTTATAGAAGAGAATATATGAAATGCCAGTAAATTTGAACATTTCTGTAAAGTGGACCATCTCCTAGCTCCTAAAGTTTACCAAAACTGACACAAGAGGAAATCATTTAAGGTCATCATGTCTGCCCTTGGCATTCTCGGAATGCCCTGCACTCAGAATGCAGCATCTGTAGTCCATGGTAACCTGCGGAGAGGGTGCGGGGCTGAGGGAGTTTGGAACACGGCCCTCACTGAGGGAGTGGGTGTGGCCAAATCTGCTGTAACTGAACAAAGGGAAGGGGAACAGTGGGCCCAGGGCAGGGCCCTCAGAGCCCGGCAGGCCCAGTGGGGTGTCACAAGCATTTAGGCCCAGGACAAAGGACGCCTTCTTTGTCTGCACAGCTGCCCAAACTTTAACCTTTCCACTCAGGCCGCCCTCTTACTTGAAGTGCGTGTGGACCCGGTCCGCGCAGTACACCTCGCTGCAAAGCTAACCATAGGTCTGGGCATCATAGCTTCCTGCCAGGTGACCGAAGTTCGCAGGCAGATGGGTCGTGGGACACACGTGGGGAGCTTCCTGCCCAGGCCACAGGCCGCCTTAAGCCACTATCCCAGATCGGGGGCAGCAAAGCAGTCCTGTCTGAGTCCCAGCCTCTAGAGGGAGTAGTGGACCAACACTTGTAGAAAACGGGGTCCTCGCGGGCAACTCATTGGAGGGACACAAATAAATCTTTGCGGACTTTATGAGGAAGCTTACAAGTGTTCACATCTAAGCCTCTTACATGGTCAGCTGTTGAGCTAAACATGAGCTCATCATCTAAATTTACACAATAATGAATAAATCAGCTACAGGGGGAAACAATCAGCAAAAACAATCAATACCAGAATTAGATTCCCTAGGCCATCGATCAGACGTTGGAATAATCAGGTGCAAGGCAGAAAATATACATAAAACTGGAACTGAAACAAGGAACAAGGATGTTTTCAAAGACTGGTAGGATCTCTAAAACATTTTTAAAGTACATGTCATTGATAAAGCTAAATGCTCAAAGGTTGTGTAATACAACAGATTCATCATTGAGAAGAGTGAAATTATGCTGTTTTGAAAACTATGGCAGGTCAGATTTTCTGCCTAAATATATAAGAAGATTTCTCTAAAAAATACACATTATTTCAAAGACTTATTGGCTGTGAAATAAGTTAAGCGTATTTCAAATGGCTTGTCTGCAAAGAAAGGTGAGATGTAGGAAATCACAGAAAGTCGAGGGGAAAATAGGTCAGTATATACTTTGCTATATTGTGAACTAAGCCTTAGGCCAGCCACAATATAGAGGACCTGACCCTTAGAAACTTACAAGTAAGCTGAAATCTTGAAAAGTTGAAATCTTTATAAGTAAGAATATTTATTAAAATGAATAACCAAGTGTTTTAAATGACATCAGAAGATGAAAACAATAAACCCTGAGAACATAGAAAAAAGATAAATAAAGATATGAGCAGAACTTAATACCACAGAAAACGTATAAAATTCAGGTGAGGTAGTAAGTCCAAAGAATATTCTTTGAAAAGATTTAAAAGACACACTTTGATTAAGGAAAACCAAAACATAAGTAAAGAATATACAGAAAGAATCAGGACAATGTTATAGCAGAGAATATATGAAATGCCAGTAAATTTGAATATTTGTGTAAAGTGGACCATTTCCTAGTTCCTAAAGTTTACCAAAATTGACACAAGAGGAAATCATTTAAGGTCATCATGTCTGCCCTTGGCATTCTCGGAATGCCCTGGGTTCAGAATGTAGCATCTGTAGTCCATGGTAACCTGCGGAGAGGGGGCGGGGCTGAAGGAGGTGGGAACACTGCCCTCACTGTGGGAGTGGGTGTGGCCATGTCTGCTGTGACTGAACAAAGGGCAGGGGAGAAGGGGGCAAACGGCAGGGCCCTCAGAGCCCGGCAGACCCAGCCGTGTGTCACAAGCATTTAGGCCCAGGCCAAAGTGCGCCTTCTTTGTCTGCACAGCTGCCCAAACTCTCACCTTTCCACTCAGGCCGCCCTCTTACTTGAAGTGCGTGTGGAACCGGTCCGCGCAGTACACCTCGCTGCAAAGCTAACCATAGGTCTGGGCATCATAGCTTCCTACCAGGTGACCGAAGTTCGCAGGCAGATCGGTCGTGGGACACACGCGGGGAGCCTCCTGCCCAGGCCACAGGCCGCCCAAAGCCACTACCCCAGATCGGGGGAAGCAAAGCTGTCCTGTCTGAGTCCCAGCCTCTAGAGGGAGTAGTGGACCAACACTTGTAGAAAACGGGGTCCGCGCGGGTAACTCATTGGAGGGACACAAAAAAATCTTTGTGGACTTTCTGCTGAAGTTTACGAGCGTTCACACCTAAGCCTCTTACAAGGTCAGCTGTTTAGCTAAACATGAGCTCATGATCTAAAGTTACACATTAATGAAGAAATCAGCTACAAGGGGAGACAAGCAGCAAAAACAATCAATACCAGAATTAGATTCCCTAGCTCATCCATCAGATGTTGGAATAATCAGGTGCAAGGCAGAATGTATACACAAAACTGGAACTGAAACAAGGAACAAGGATGTTTTCAAAGACTGGTAGGATCTCTAAAACATTTTTTAAGTACATGTCATTGATAAAGCTAAATACTCAATGGTTGTGTCATACAACAGATTCATCATTGAGAAGAGTGAAATTATGCTGTTTTGAAAACGATGTCAGGTCAGATTTTCTGCCTAATTATATAAGAAGATTTCTCTAAAATATACACATTATTTCAAAGACTTATTGGCTGTGAAAGAAGTTAAGGGTATTTCAAATGGCTTGTCTGCAAATAAAGGTGAGATGTAGGGAATCACAGAAAGTCGAGGGGAAAATAGGTCAATATATACATTGTTATATGGTGAACTAAGCCTTAGGCCAGCAACAATGTAGAGGACCTGACCTTTAGAAACTTACAAGTAAGCTGAAATCTTGAAAAGTTGAAATCTTTATAAGTAAAACATTTATTAAAATGAATAACCAAGTGTTTTAATTGACATCAGAAGGTCAAAACAATAAACCTGAGAACATTGAAAAAAGATAAATAAAGATATGAGGAGAACTTAATACAATAGAAAATGTATAAAATTCAGGTGATGTAGTAAGTCTAAGAATATTCTTTGACAAGATTTAAAAGACACACTTTGATTAAGGAAAACCAAAACATAAGTAAAGAATATACAGAAAAATCAGGACAATGTTATAGAAGAGAATATATGAAATGCCAGTAAATTTGAACATTTCTGTAAAGTGGACCATCTCCTAGCTCCTAAAGTTTACCAAAACTGACACAAGAGGAAATCATTTAAGGTCATCATGTCTGCCCTTGGCATTCTCGGAATGCCCTGCACTCAGAATGCAGCATCTGTAGTCCATGGTAACCTGCGGAGAGGGTGCGGGGCTGAGGGAGTTTGGAACACGGCCCTCACTGAGGGAGTGGGTGTGGCCAAATCTGCTGTAACTGAACAAAGGGAAGGGGAACAGTGGGCCCAGGGCAGGGCCCTCAGAGCCCGGCAGGCCCAGTGGGGTGTCACAAGCATTTAGGCCCAGGACAAAGGACACCTTCTTTGTCTGCACAGCTGCCCAAACTTTAACCTTTCCACTCAGGCCGACCTCTTACTTGAAGTGCGTGTGGACCCGGTCCGCGCAGTACACCTCGCTGCAAAGCTAACCATAGGTCTGGGCATCATAGCTTCCTGCCAGGTGACCGAAGTTCGCAGGCAGATGGGTCGTGGGACACACGTGGGGAGCTTCCTGCCCAGGCCACAGGCTGCCCAAAGCCACTATCCCAGATCGGGGGCAGCAAAGCAGTCCTGTCTGAGTCCCAGCCTCTAGAGGGAGTAGTGGACAAACACTTGTAGAAAACGGGGTCCTCGCGGGCTACTCATTGGAGGGACACAAATAAATCTTTGCGGACATTCTGAGGAAGCTTACAAGTGTTCACATCTAAGCCTCTTACATGGTCAGCTGTTGAGTTAAACATGAGCTCATGATCTAAATTTACACAATAATGAATAAATCAGCTACAGGGGGAAACAATCAGCAAAAACAATCAATACCAGAATTAGATTCCCTAGGCCATCGATCAGACGTTGGAATAATCAGGTGCAAGGCAGAAAATATACATAAAACTGGAACTGAAACAAGGAACAAGGATGTTTTCAAAGACTGGTAGGATCTCTCAAACATTTTTAAAGTACATGTCATTGATAAAGCTAAATGCTCAAAGGTTGTGTAATACAACAGATTCATCATTGAGAAGAGTGAAATTATGCTGTTTTGAAAACTATGGCAGGTCAGATTTTCTGCCTAAATATATAAGAAGATTTCTCTAAAAAATACACATTATTTCAAAGACTTATTGGCTGTGAAATAAGTTAAGCGTATTTCAAATGGCTTGTCTGCAAAGAAAGGTGAGATGTCGGAAATCACAGAAAGTCGAGGGGAAAATAGGTCAGTATATACTTTGCTATATTGTGAACTAAGCCTTAGGCCAGCCACAATATAGAGGACCTGACCCTTAGAAACTTACAAGTAAGCTGAAATCTTGAAAAGTTGAAATCTTGATAAGTAAGAATATTTATGAAAATGAATAACCAAGTGTTTTAAATGACATCAGAAGACCAAAACAATAAACCCTGAGAACATAGAAAAAAGATAAATAAAGATATGAGCAGAACTTAATACCACAGAAAACGTATAAAATTCAGGTGAGGTAGTAAGTCCAAAGAATATTCTTTGAAAAGATTTAAAAGACACACTTTGATTAAGGAAAACCAAAACATAAGTAAAGAATATACAGAAAGAATCAGGACAATGTTATAGCAGAGAATATATGAAATGCCAGTAAATTTGAACATCTCTGTAAAGTGGACCATTTCCTAGCTCCTAAAGTTTACCAAAATTGACACAAGAGGAAATCACTTAAGGTCATCATGTCTACCCTTGGCATTCTCGGAACGCCCTGGCCTCAGAATGCAGCATCTGTAGTCCATGGTAACATGCGGAGAGGGTACGGGGCTGAAGGAGGTGGGAACACTGCCCTCACTGTGGGAGTGGGTGTGGCCATCTCTGCTGTGACTGAACAAAGGGCAGGGGAGAAGGGGGCAAACGGCAGGGTCCTCAGAGCCCGGCAGACCCAGTCGTGTGTCACAAGCATTTAGGCCCAGGCCAAAGTGCGCCTTCTTTGTCTGTACAGCTGCCCAAACTCTCACCTTTCCACTCAGGCCGCCCTCTTACTTGAAGTGCGTGTGGAACCGGTCCGCGCAGTACACCTCGCTGCAAAGCTATCCATAGGTCTGGGCATCAATTCTTCCTACCAGGTGACCGAAGTTCGCAGGCAGATCGGTCGTGGGATACACGCGGGGAGCCTCCTGCCCAGGCCACAGGCCGCCCAAAGCCACTACCTCAGATCGGGGGAAGCAAAGCAGTCCTGTCTGAGTCCCAGCCTCTAGAGGGAGTAGTGGACCAACACTTGTAGAAAACGGGGTCCGCGTGGGTAACTCATTGGAGGGACACAAAAAAATCTTTGTGGACTTTCTGCTGAAGCTTAGGAGCGTTCACACCTAAGCCTCTTACAAGGTCAGCTGTTTAGCTAAACATGAGCTCATGATCTAAATTTACACATTAATGAAGAAATCAGCTACAAGGGGAGACAAGCAGCAAAAACAATCAATACCAGAATTAGATTCCCTAGGTCATCCATCAGATGTTGGAATAATCAGGTGCAAGGCAGAATGTATACACAAAACTGGAACTGAAACAAGGAACAAGGATGTTTTCAAAGACTGGTAGGATCTCTAAAACATTTTTAAAGTACATGTCATTGATAAAGCTAAATACTCAAAGGTTGTGTCATACAACAGATTCATCATTGAGAAGAGTGAAATTATGCTGTTTTGAAAACGATGGCAGGTCAGATTTTCTGCCTAATTATATAAGAAGATTTCTCTAAAAAATACACATTATTTCAAAGACTTATTGGCTGTGAAAGAAGTTAAGGGTATTTCAAATGGCTTGTCTGCAAAGAAAGGTGAGATGTAGGGAATCACAGAAAGTCGAGGGGAAAATAGGTCAATATATACATTGCTATATGGTGAACTAAGCCTTAGGCCAGCAACAATGTAGAGGACCTGACCCTTAGAAACTTACAAGTAAGCTGAAATCTTGAAAAGTTGAAATCTTTATAAGTAAAACATTTATTAAAATGAATAACCAAGTGTTTTAATTGACATCAGAAGATCAAAACAATAAACCTGAGAACATAGAAAAAAGATAAATAAAGATATGAGGAGAACTTAATACAATAGAAAATGTATAAAATTCAGGTGATGTAGTAAGTCTAAGAATATTCTTTGACAAGATTTAAAAGACACACTTTGATTAAGGAAAACCAAAACATAAGTAAAGAATATACAGAAAAATCAGGACAATGTTATAGAAGAGAATATATGAAATGCCAGTAAATTTGAACATTTCTGTAAAGTGGACCATCTCCTAGCTCCTAAAGTTTACCAAAACTGACACAAGAGGAAATCATTTAAGGTCATCATGTCTGCCCTTGGCATTCTCGGAATGCCCTGCACTCAGAATGCAGCATCTGTAGTCCATGGTAACCTGCGGAGAGGGTGCGGGGCTGAGGGAGTTTGGAACACGGCCCTCACTGAGGCAGTGGGTGTGGCCAAATCTGCTGTAACTGAACAAAGGGAAGGGGAACAGTGGGCCCAGGGCAGGGCACTCAGAGCCCGGCAGGCCCAGTGGGGTGTCACAAGCATTTAGGCCCAGGACAAAGGACGCCTTCTTTGTCTGCACAGCTGCCCAAACTTTAACCTTTCCACTCAGGCCGCCCTCTTACTTGAAGTGCGTGTGGACCTTGTCCGCGCAGTACACCTCGCTGCAAAGCTAACCATAGGTCTGGGCATCATAGCTTCCTGCCAGGTGACCGAAGTTCGCAGGCAGATGGGTCGTGGGACACACGTGGGGAGCTTCCTGCCCAGGCCACAGGCCGCCTTAAGCCACTATCCCAGATCGGGGGCAGCAAAGCAGTCCTGTCTGAGTCCCAGCCTCTAGAGGGAGTAGTGGACCAACACTTGTAGAAAACGGGGTCCTCGCGGGCAACTCATTGGCGGGACACAAATAAATCTTTGCGGACTTTCTGAGGAAGCTTACTAGTGTTCACATCTAAGCCTCTTACATGGTCAGCTGTTGAGCTAAACATGAGCTCATGATCTAAATTTACACAATAATGAATAAATCAGCTACAGGGGGAAACAATCAGCAAAAACAATCAATACCAGAATTAGATTCCCTAGGCCATCGATCAGACGTTGGAATAATCAGGTGCAAGGCAGAAAATATACATAAAACTGGAACTGAAACAAGGAACAAGGATGTTTTCAAAGACTGGTAGGATCTCTAAAACATTTTTAAAGTACATGTCATTGATAAAGCTAAATAATCAAAGGTTGTGTAATACAACAGATTCATCATTGAGAAGAGTGAAATTATGCTGTTTTGAAAACTATGGCAGGTCAGATTTTCTGCCTAAATATATAAGAAGATTTCTCTAAAAAATACACATTATTTCAAAGACTTATTGGCTGTGAAATAAGTTAAGGGTATTTCAAATGGCTTGTCTGCAAAGAAAGGTGAGATGTAGGAAATCACAGAAAGTCGAGGGGAAAATAGGTCAGTATATACTTTGCTATATTGTGAACTAAGCCTTAGGCCAGCCACAATATAGAGGACGTGACCCTTAGAAACTTACAAGTAAGCTGAAATCTTGAAAAGTTGAAATCTTTATAAGTAAGAATATTTATTAAAATGAATAACCAAGTGTTTTAATTGACATCAGAAGATCAAAACAATAAACCATGAGAACATAGAAAAAAATAAATAAAGATATGAGCAGAACTTAATACCACAGAAAACGTATAAAATTCAGGTGAGGTAGTAAGTCCAAAGAATATTCTTTGAAAAGATTTAAAAGACACACTTTGATTAAGGAAAACCAAAACATAAGTAAAGAATATACAGAAAGAATCAGGACAATGTTATAGCAGAGAATATATGAAATGCCAGTAAATTTCAACATTTGTGTAAAGTGGACCATTTCCTAGCTCGTAAAGTTTACCAAAGCTGACACAAGAGGAAATCATTTAAGGTCCTCATGTCTGCCCTTGGCATTCTTGGAACGCCCTGGCCTCAGAATGCAGCATCTGTAGTCCATGGTAAACTGCGGAGAGGTGGCGGGGCTGAGGAAGGTGGGAACACGGCCCTCACTGAGGGAGTGGGTGTGGCCATCTCTGCTGTGACTGAACAAAGGGCAGGTTATTAGGGGGCAAACGGCAGGGCCCTCAGAGCCCGCAGGCCCAGTCGTGTGTCACAAGCATTTAGGCCCAGGCCAAAGTGCGCCTTCTTTGTCTGCACAGCTGCCCAAAATCTCACCTTTCCACACAGGCCGCCCTCTTACTTGAAGTGCGTGTGGAACCGGTCCGCGCAGTACACCTCGCTGCAAAGCTAACCACAGGTCTGGGCATCATAGCTTCCTACCAGTTGACCGAAGTTCGCTGGCAGATT